>NC_086448.1:140635508-140935508 GCF_028390025.1 Pseudophryne corroboree | reverse complement strand
AAACAACGAGTCAGATTTTCTGACTCCAGCCGTCCTGGAAACATATATTTTCAGGGCCCTGACAACGTCTAGCAACTTGGAGTCCTCCAAGTCCCTAGTAGCCGCAGGCACCACAATAGGTTGGTTCAAGTGAAACGCTGAAACCACCTTAGGGAGAAACTGAGGATGAGTCCTCAATTCCACCCTGTCCGAATGGAAAATCAGATAAGGGCTTTTACAGGATAAAGCCGCCAATTCTGACACGCGCCTGGCCGAGGCCAGGGCCAATAGCATGACCACTTTCCATGTGAGATATTTCAAATCCACAGATTTAAGTGGTTCAAACCAATGTGACTTTAGGAACCCCAAAACTACATTGAGATCCCAAGGTGCCACTGGAGGCACAAAAGGAGGCTGTATATGCAGTACCCCTTTTACAAACGTCTGAACTTCAGGGACTGAAGCTAGTTCTTTCTGGAAGAAAATTGACAGGGCCGAAATTTGAACCTTAATGGACCCCAATTTCAGGCCCATAGACACTCCTGTTTGCAGGAAATGTAGGAATCGACCCAGTTGAAATTCCTTCCTTTTCGCCAAATGCGGTGATAATGTTATGCGGTTACATCCTTCCTGGCTTTGATCAGGGTAGGAATGACTTCATCCGGAATGCCTTTTTCCTTCAGGATCCGGCGTTCAACCGCCATGCCGTCAAACACAGCCGCGGTAAGTCTTGGAACAGACAGGGTCCTTGCTGGAGCAGGTCCCTTCTTAGAGGTAGAGGCCACGGATCCTCCGTGAGCATCTCTTGAAGTTCCGGGTACAAAGTCCTTCTTGGCCAATCCGGAGCCACGAGTATAGTTCTTACTCCTCTCCGTCGTATAATTCTCAGTAGCTTGGGTATGAGCGGCAGAGGAGGGAACACATACACTGACTGGTACACCCACGGCGTTACCAGAGCGTCCATAGCTATTGCCTGAGGGTCCCTTGACCTGGCGCAATACCTGTCCAGTTTTTTGTTGAGGCGGGACGCCATCATGTCCACCTTTTGTTTTTCCCAACGGTTTACAATCATGTGGAAGACTTCTGGATGAAGTCCCCACTCTCCCGGGTGGAGGTCGTGCCTGCTGAGGAAGTCTGCTTCCCAGTTGTCCACTCCCGGAATGAACACTGCTGACAGTGCTATCACATTATTTTCCGCCCAGCGAAGAATCCTTGCAGCTTCTGCCATTGCCCTCCTGCTTCTTGTGCCGCCCTGTCTGTTTACGTGGGCGACTGCCGTGATGTTGTCCGACTGGATCAACACCGGCTGACCTTGAAGCAGAGGTCTTGCTAAGCTTAGAGCATTGTAAATGGCCCTTAGCTCCAGGATATTTATGTGAAGTGATGTCTCCAGGCTTGACCATAAGCCCTGGAAATTCCTTCCCTGTGTGACTGCTCCCCAGCCTCGCAGGCTGGCATCCGTAGTCACCAGGACCCAGTCCTGAATGCCGAATCTGCGGCCCTTTAGAAGATGAGCACTCTGCAACCACCACAGGAGAGACACCCTTGTCCTTGGTGACAGGGTTATCCGCTGATGCATCTGAAGATGCGACGCGGACCATTTGTCCAGCAGGTCCCGCTGGAAAGTTCTTGCGTGGAATCTGCCGAATGGGATTGCTTCGTAGGAAGCCACCATTTTCCCCAGGACCCTTGTGCATTGATGCACTGAGACCTGGCTCGGTTTTAGGAGGTTCCTGACTAGCTCGGATAACTCCCTGGCTTTCTCCTCCGGTAGAAACACCTTTTTCTGGACTGTGTCCAGGATCATCACTAGGAACAGAAGACGAGTCGTCGGAATCAGCTGCGATTTTGTAATATTGAGAATCCAACCATGCTGCCGCAACACTACCTGAGATAGTGCTACTCCGACCTCCAACTGTTCCCTGGATCTTGCCCTTATCAGGAGATCGTCCAAGTAAGGGATAACTAAAACTCCCTTCCTTCGAAGGAGTATCATCATTTCGGCCATTACCTTGGTAAAGACCCGGGGTGCCGTGGACAATCCAAACGGCAGCGTCTGAAACTGATAGTGACAGTTCTGTACCACAAACCTGAGGTACCCTTGGTGAGAAGGGTAAATTGGGACATGAAGGTAAGCATCCTTGATGTCCAGAGACACCATATAGTCCCCTTCTTCCAGGTTCGCAATCACCACTCTGAGTGACTCCATCTTGAATTTGAACCTCTGTATGTAAGTGTTCAAAGATTTAGATTTAAAATCGGTCTCACCGAGCCGTCCAGCTTCGGTACCACGAACAGTGTGGAATAATACCCCTTTCCCTGTTGCAGGAGGGGTACCTTGATTATCACCTGCTGGGAATACAGCTTGTGACTGGCTTCCAATACTGGCTCCCTGTCGGAGGGAGACGTCGGTAAAACAGACTTTAGGAAACGGCGAGGGGGAGACGTCTCGAATTCCAATTTGTACCCCTGAGATATCACCTGAAGGATCCAGGGGTCTACTTGCGAGTGAGCCCACTGCGCGCTGAAATTCTTGAGACAGGCACCCACCGTGCCTGAGTCCGCTTGTAAAGCCCCAGCGTCATGCTGAGGACTTGGCAGAAGCGGGAGAGGGCTTCTGTTCCTGGTAACTAGCTGTTTGCTGCAGCCTTATTCCTCTCCCTCTGCCACGGGGCAGAAAAGAGGAACCTTTTGCCCGCTTGCCCTTATGTTGAGAGGCGACCGGGGGTAAAAACGTGGATTTCCCAGCTGTTGCCGTGGCCACCAGGTCTGAAAGACCTACCCCAAATAACTCCTCCCCTTTATAAGGCAATACTTCCATATGCCGTTTGGTATCCGCATCACCTGACCACTGTCGTGTCCATAACCCTTTTCTGGTAGAAATGGACAGCGCACTTACTCTTGATGCCAGTCGGCAAATATCCCGCTGTGCAACACGCATATATAGAAATGCATCTTTTAAATGCTCTATAGTCAGTAATATACTGTCCCTATCTAGGGTATCAATATTTTCAGTCAGGGAATCCGACCACGCTAACCCAGCACTGCACATCCAGGCTGAGGCGATTGCTGGTCGCAGTATAACACCAGTATGTGTGTAAATACATTTTAGGATATTCTCCTGCTTTCTATCAGCAGGATCCTTAAGGGCGGCCGTCTCAGGAGAGGTTAGAGCCACCTGTTTTGACAAGCGTGTGAGCGCTTTATTCACCCTAGGGGGTGTTTCCCAACGCACCCTAACCTCTGGCGGGAAAGGATATAATGCCAATAATTTTTTAGAAATTATAAGTTTTTTATCGGGGGAAACCCACGCTTCATCACACACTTCATTTAATTCCTCAGATTCAGGAAAAACTACAGGTAGTTTTTTCTCACCGAACATAATACCCTTTTTAGTGGTACTTGTATTAACAGAAATGTGTAAAACATTTTTCATTGCCTCAATCATGTAACTTGTGGCCCTACTGGAAGTCACGTTTGTCTCTTCACCGTCGACACTGGAGTCAGTATCCGTGTCGACGTCTGTATCTGCCATCTGAGGTAACGGGCGCTTTAGAGCCCCTGACGGCCTACGAGACGTCTGGACAGGCACAAGCTGAGTAGCCGGCTGTCTCATGTCATCAACTGTCTTTTGTAAAGAGCTGACACTGTCACGTAATTCCTTCCAACAGTTCATCCACTCAGGTGTCGACCCCCCAGGGGGAGACATCACTATTACAGGGAATTTGCTCCGCCTCCACATAATTTTCCTCCTCATACATGTCGACACCAAAGTACCGACACACAGCACACACACAGGGAATGCTCTGATAGAGGACAGGACCCCACTAGCCCTTTGGGGAGACAGAGGGAGAGTTTGCCAGCACACACCAGAGCGCTATATATATACAGGGATAACCTTATATAAGTGTTTTTCCCCTTATAGCTGCTGTATAGTTAATACTGCGCCTAATTAGTGCCCCCCTCTCTTTTTTAACCCTTTCTGTAGTGTAGTGACTGCAGGGGAGAGCCAGGGAGCTTCCCTCCAACGGAGCTGTGAGGGAAAATTGCGCCAGTGTGCTGAGGAGATAGGCTCCGCCCCCTTCTCGGCGGCCTTTTCTCCCGCTTTTCAGTGTAATCTGGCAGGGGTTAAAATTCATCCATATAGCCCTGAGGGCTATATGTGATGTATTTTCGCCAGCCAAGGTGTTTTTATTGCTGCTCAGGGCGCCCCCCCCTAGCGCCCTGCACCCTCAGTGACCAAAGTGTACTGAGGAGCAATGGCGCACAGCTGCAGTGCTGTGCGCTACCTTTGTGAAGACAGGATGTCTTCTGCCGCCGATTTTCCGGACCTCTTCTTGCTTCTGGCTCTGTAAGGGGGCCGGCGGCGCGGCTCTGGGACCGGACTCCATGGCTGGGCCTGTGTTCGATCCCTCTGGAGCTAATGGTGTCCAGTAGCCTAAGAAGCCCAATCCACTCTGCACGCAGGTGAGTTCGCTTCTTCTCCCCTTAGTCCCTCGATGCAGTGAGCCTGTTGCCAGCAGGTCTCACTGAAAATAAAAAACCTAAAACTAAACTTTTCACTAAGCAGCTCAGGAGAGCCACCTAGTGTGCACCCTTCTCGTTCGGGCACAAAAATCTAACTGAGGCTTGGAGGAGGGTCATAGGGGGAGGAGCCAGTGCACACCAGCTAGTCCTAAAGCTTTACTTTTGTGCCCAGTCTCCTGCGGAGCCGCTATCCTCCATGGTCCTTACGGAGTTCCCAGCATCCACTAGGACGTCAGAGAAAGTTAGATTATTAATGTGTCTTGCAGGACTACAGGTCCTAGCAAGCCTCCTGCGCATGCCGGTGCTTGAAGAACCAGGCTGCTGTTAATTAGCAGTCAGGGCGCTCACAATCATTGGCTTGTTCCCATGTTAGCGGCTGCTGCTTGTCTGGCAGCTCTGCAAGTGACAGAACTCATGTTAATGGACAGAACACCTCATAGATTTAATGGAGAGATTGTCGCATACTTGCCTACCTGACCCTCTCCATGAGGGAGAAAATGGTCTGTTCCTGGACTTTCCTGGTAATGTATGATTGCGTTCACCTGTGGTGAAACACCTTTCTTATCAATTACCTAGCTCACCACAGGTGATGGCAATCATACATTACCAGGAAAGTCCAGGAACAGACCATTTTCTCCCTCATGGAGAGGGTCAGGTAGGCAAGCATGGATTGTCGGCTACGAATAGTCACAGCCAGGCGCGCCATGCAACATGCCGAGATGCAGTAAAGATAACCATGGCTACATCTGTATGTGAGTGTGAGTAAGTGTATTAAAGTTGTGCTGTCTACAGTGTGTGTCTCCTGTGGTTATTTTAGATTTCTTTTACAGAGGGACTATACAGATGGGTCCACGTTTATCTTGACCTTTAATAGGATTAACCGAGACTGGGCAGTCAGATTTAGGGGGACATTTACTAAGCAGTGATAAGAGCAGAGAAGCCAGTGGAGAAGTTGCCCATGGCAACCAATCAGTACAGAAGTAACATCTATAATTTGCATACTATAAAACAGAGCTGGCCAAACCAGTCCCCCAGATCTACCAACAGTTCACATTTTCCAGACCACCTAGCTGGTGCACAGGTGTAGTCATTACTAATTAAGATGTGCTGCATTCATTCCAAACTGACAATTCTATAGATCTCCAGGAGGCCTGGAAAACATGAACTGTTGGTAGATCTCGAGGACAGGTTTGGCCAGCCCTGCTATAAAATGATACAGAGCTGCTGATTGGTTGATGGGGCCACTTCTCCACTGGCTCACTTCTCCACTCTTATCACTGTTTTAGTAAATGTTCCCCTTAATCCCCTGCTGTAATGATTTAGGGGTAATTCTGAGTCATACTTGCCTACCTGACCCTTTCCATGAGGGAGAAAATGCTCTGTTCCTGGACTTTCCTGGTAATGTATGATTGCCATCACCTGTGGTAAAACACCTTTCTTATCAATTAACTAGCTCACTACAGGTGATGGCAATTATACATTACCAGGAAAGTTCAGGAGCAGAGCATTTTCTCCCTCATGGAGAGGGTCAGGTAGGCAAGTATGTTCTGAGTTGATCGCAGCAGGAACTTTGTTAGCAGTTGGGCAAAACCATGTGCATTGCAGGGGGGGGGCACATATAACATGTGCAGAGAGAGTTAGATTTGGGTGGGTTATTTTGTTTCTGTGCAGGGTAAATAATGGCTGCTTTATTTTTAAACAGCAATTTAAAGTACAGATTGAACACACCACACCCAAATCTAACTCTCTCTGCACATGTTATATCTGCCTCCCCTGCAGTGCACATGGGTGGTCATTCCGAGTTGTTCGCTCGTTAAATTTTTTCGCATTGCAGCGATTTTTCGCTTAGTGCGCATGCGCAATGTTCGCACTTCCGAATGCGCAAAGTAAATATGCTATGCAGTTAGGTATTTTACTCACGGCTTTTTCTTCGTTCAGGCGATCGTAATGTGATTGACAGGAAGTGGGTGTTTCTGGGCGGAAACAGGCCGTTTTATGGGTGTGTGCGAAAAAACGCTACCGTTTCTGGGAAAAACGCGGTAGTGGCTGAAGAAACGGAGGAGTGTCTAGGCGAACGCTGGGTGTGTTTGTGACGTCAAACCAGGAACGACAAGCACTGAACTGATCGCAGTGGCAGAGTAAGTCTCAAGCTACTCAGAAACTGCAAATAAATTTCTATTTGCAATTTAGAGAATCTTTCGTTCGCAATTTTGATAAACTAAGATTCACTCCCAGTAGGCAGTGGCTTAGCGTGTGCAAAGCTGCTAAAAGCAGCTTGCGAGCGAACAACTCGGAATGAGGGCCATGGTTTTGCCCAACTGCTAACAAAGTTCCTGCTGCGGTCATCTCAGAATTACCCCCTTAATCCCCTGCTGTGTTTCTCTCTGTATTGTATTAAAGCTGAGAACAATAGATGAAGGGTTTATGTTAATAAACATGTGCCTAAGTGCAGCAAACTAGCTAAAATAACTGTGGACCCATCTGTAGATATCAGCAGGCCGTTGATGCCCTGCGTGCTGGTGCATGTGGTTCTCCAAGTACCGGCATATGGGTGAGGCTTGATGGTACCTGTAGTCCACCTGTCAAAGATAAAATGAATTGAACTTTTACACAACTGCTAATAACTCTGCACCGACCGCCCAGGGGTGTTGGGGTTAGAGTGGTCCTTCACCCTAGCCTAGGAAGAGGCGACCTTTTATTAAGGATTTTGAGAAATCCCAGGGCTGTGGTGATTAGTTAGGGGGGATAAATGCTTTGGCAGGGGAAACCCGTCAAGTTTGTCCCCTAGTTGTGGCATTACCCCCCTCAAAGGGTTACGGTCGGTAGGTCGAAACAACTTAGGTCGACACTCATTAGGTCGACCACTAAAGGTCGACAATGCAACTAGGTCGACATGAATTAGGTCGATAGATCAAAAGGTGGACATAAGTTTTTCTAATTTTTTTCAATTTTTTAAATTTTTCATGCTTAACGATACATGTGGACTACGTTTGGAATGGTAATCTGTTCCGAGCAAAGTGGTAGCAGAGCATGGCACCTTGCCCGAAGCATGGCAAGCGAAGCGAGCCATGCGAGAGGACACGGTGCACTAATATGGGTTCCCCATCACTTTACGGAGAAAACTACACCAAAAACAGTGAAAGACCTCATGTCGACCTTTTCACCTGTCGACCTAGTACATGTCAACTTAACACCCATGTCGACCTAATGACAATGTCGACCTAATAGAAATGTCGACCTTCAGTGGTCGACCTGATGAGTGTTGACCTAAGTTGGGTTGACCCAACGACCCATACCCCCTGGAAAATAGGGGGAGGGGGGGGGCAACTACACATTTTTTCTCCCATATTTTCAGCACCAGGACTGGCTCAAAAGCACAGTGCTAGTTCAATGAAATTCAAGCGACCTTCACGCCATTTTCACTCCATATTTCCTGAACCAGGACCATCTCACAAAGCTCTGGTGCTAGTTATGCTTTTAGGTAGGGGGGACTCCATGACATTTTTTCCCTAAAATGAACCCTTTAATTCGCTTAAAAGACAAAAGCATGCACAGTTCTTTAGCACAGCTACGATCATCTTTCCTGACATGCTGGGGAACGCCCAGCACGGGGCTAGTCCGCCCCGCATGTCAGTGCCGCCCCCCCCTCGCAGAAGTGCAAAGGCATTGCACAGCGGCGATGCCTTTGTACTTCAGGAGTAGCTCCCGACCAGCGCAGCTTAGCGTGCTGGCCGGGAGCTACTCCTCGCTCCCGGGCCTGCTGCGGCTGCTTATGACATCACGCAGCCGTTGTGGCCCACCCCCGGTTCGGTCCGGCCACGCCAGCATTGGCCGGACCGCGCCTACGAAACGGCGACCAAACACCGCCGTTTCGCCCCCTCCCACTCATCGATGTCAATCAGGCAGAAGCGATCGCTGTCCTGCTATAGCCTTCGGCCGTCCCACATGCGCAGGCGCACTACGGCGCATGTGCAGCAGGGACCCGTTCGCTCTGCTGCGTTAAAACGCAGTGAGCGAACGGGTCGGAATGACCCCCTTTGTGAATTGTGTTGCAATCTTGATGCAAATTGATTATTAAATTGATTGATTAGTAAATCGATTGATTAGTAAATTTGTAATTTGCATTGGTACCAATGTTATTTTGACAGTGTTTTTTCCGATGGTAATTTGCCGCAATTTGGTTGTGAAGTCGAGTTTGACAAGATTTTAATGTATTTTTCATTAAAAGTTATATGTTAACACACAGACACATAACAAGACGAGTGCCCCAACAAAGAGAGTCTACTTTTCTTCATAAAAGTTTGCAAACTTGTTCTCTGACTATGGGGAGCACCACCAATCAGGCATATCACCCAAATAGTTATGGGGTAAAAATATTTATGTTGGTCCATGTGATAATTACATTTAAAGGATGACTTTGTTTCTGTGCAGAATCTCCCCCACAGCAAACAGTATATTCTGTAATGCACCTATTGTTTCATACATTTGTAATTTAAGTTGATTTCCACATTGCTTTGTTGTTTTTTGATTATTGACAAGCGATGTATACAGGGCCGGCGCTTACATCAGGCAGTTTTAGGCAGCTGCCTATGGGTGGGGAGTTTGAAGGGGTGGCCAGCTGAGGCTGTCCCAGAGAATACAGTGGATTCATAGGCATGCAAACGGGGTATGCCTGGTGTGTACAGGCACACCCTAATGTAGATACTAGAGCCGCAAGTATGCGGGCAGGTACGCTCGGGGACAGCGCCGCCCACCGCACACTTTACACCTGTATCTAGGCCCGCTGCCTCCCGCTTTGCCAGGTTGCTGGGAGGCAGGACCCTTTAAATTATTTCACAGAAAGGGTAGTGGACAAGTGGAATAGCCTCCCATCAGAGGTGGTAGAGGCTAAGACAGTAGAGCAATTTAAACATGCATGGGATAGACATAAGGATATCCTTACAAAGAAATAAGGATTAAATAAGGTTAGTGATAAAAAAATAAAAACAATAAGGGGCAGACTAGATGGGCCAAGTGGTTCTTATCTGCCGACAAATTCTATGTTTCTATGACCCGTGCAGCGCGAATCCAAAATTACTGACAGCTGCGCCCGCGGCTCATAGAGACACACAGGTGAGAGAGAGCGGCTGCCAGCGAACGGGGGGAAGGATTGCTGAGAGACACAGAGTGAGGAGGGCTATTGGAGACACAGATTGGGGGGGCAGTTATTGAGAGACACAGAGTGATGGAGAGAGGGTTGCTGAGTGAAAGTAAGGGGTGGGCAGTTTAAGTGACAGTGAGGAGGGGTTGCTGAAAGACAGAGTAAGGGCAGGAGGGTTGCTGAGAGTGAGGGGGAGGCATAAGTTTTGCCTAGGGTGCCAAATTACCTTGCACTGGCCCTGGATGCATAGCAAAATAGCCGGGGTGACTACAATAATAACTACCACTACCCTTTTAGGAAAATTGTACAATACCTGACGGAGCAATGCCTTAAATGAAAGAGATCGCAGCCTCATGGTTAAATTTTCTTCAGACTTTCCAAACATGAACCCCTAAAGAAATACAAAGTCACAATGAATATGTGTGTATTCAAACTTCATTTAAAAGATGATTTTGTTACATAAGATGTCTAAAAGAAGATACATATGACCGAAACAGAGATGGATTGTCCATAGGCTTTTTTGAATGATGGATTGGTGATGGGCCCAAAACCTGGAAATTACTTAGGGCCCCATTGGGTCTTAATCAGGTTCTGGACCTAAATAATATAATAGGATTTTAATTACCTACCGGTAAATCCTTTTCTTGTAGTCCGTAGAGGATACTGGGGATCCATTTAGTACCATGGGTATAGACGGGTCCACTAGGAGCCATGGGCACTTTAAGAATTTGTGTGGACTGGCTCCTCCCTCTATGCCCCTCCTACCAGACTCAGTCTCTGAAACTGTGCCCAAGGATGGACATACTTTGAGAGAAGGATATAAAAGGATAGTGGTGAGATTCCGAACCAGCACACACAAACAAGAGGAAAGCTAAGCTAAACAAATTTGAAACAGGTGGGGTTAATTCTGAGTTGATTGCAGCAGCGACTTTGTTAGCAGTTCTGAAAAACCATGTGCACTGCAGGGGAGGCAGATATAACATGTGCAGAGAGAGTTATATTTGGGTGTTGTGTGTTACATAGTAACATGGTATCTAAGGTTGAAAAAAGACAATTGGCCATCGAGTTTAACCTATTTGTGGTCTCCTATGAAGGATTATTTTGTATTAATTTTGACTGATGTTGATGACTGACGTTACGTTTTACGCCTCTTTTTTATAATAACCATATGGCGTGACTATGCCCCGTAACCCTGGATATCCTTATCCATTAGGAATTTATCTAACCCATTCTTAAAGGTGTGGACTTAGTTGGCCATTACAACTCCCTCAGGCAGAGAATTCCAAACACGTATCGTCCGTACCGTAAAAAATAAGATTTTACTTACCGATAAATCTATTTCTCGTAGTCCGTAGTGGATGCTGGGACTCCGTCAGGACCATGGGGATTAGCGGCTCCGCAGGAGACAGGGCACAAAAATAAAGCTTTAGGATCAGGTGGTGTGCACTGGCTCCTCCCCCTATGACCCTCCTCCAAGCCTCAGTTAGGATACTGTGCCCGGACGAGCGTACACAATAAGGAAGGATTTTGAATCCCGGGTAAGACTCATACCAGCCACACCAATCACACCGTACAACTTGTGATCTGAACCCAGTTAACAGTATGACAAACGTAGGAGCCTCTGAACAGACGGCTCACAACAATAACAACCCGATTTTTTTGTAACAATAACTATGTACAAGTATTACAGACAATCCGCACTTGGGATGGGCGCCCAGCATCCACTACGGACTACGAGAAATAGATTTATCGGTAAGTAAAATCTTATTTTCTCTGACGTCCTAGTGGATGCTGGGACTCCGTCAGGACCATGGGGATTATACCAAAGCTCCCAAACGGGCGGGAGAGTGCGGATGACTCTGCAACACCAAATGAGAGAACTCCAGGTCCTCTTTAGCCAGGGTATCAAATTTGTAGAATTTTACAAACGTATTCTCCCCCGACCACGTAGCTGCTCGGCAGAGTTGTAATGCCGATACCCCTCGGCAGCCGCCCAGGATGAGCCCACCTTCCTTGTGGAATGGGCCTTGACAGATTTTGGCTGTGGCAGGCCTGCCACAGAATGTGCAAGTTGAATTGTGCTACAAATCCAACGAGCAATCGTCTGCTTAGAAGCAGGAGCACCCAGCTTGTTGGGTGCATACAGTATAAACAGCGAGTCAGATTTTCTGACTCCAGCCGTCCTTGAAATATATATTTTCAATGCCCGGACAACGTCCAGCAACTTGGAATCCTCCAAATCGCTAGTAGCCGCAGGCACCACAATAGGCTGGTTCAGGTGAAACGCTGACACCACCTTAGGCAGAAACTGAGGACGCGTCCGCAGTTCTGCCCTGTCCGAATGGAAAATCAGATATGGGCTTTTATACGATAAAGCCGCCAATTCTGATACTCTCCTGGCTGAATCCAGGGCCAGTAGCATGGTTACTTTCCACGTAAGATATTTCAAATCCACCGATTTGAGTGGCTCAAACCAATGGGATTTGAGAAAATCCAAAACTACATTAAGGTCCCACGGAGCCACTGGGGGCACAACCGGGGGCTGTATATGTAGTACTCCTTTTACAAAAGTCTGGACTTCAGGAACTGAAGCCAATTCTTTCTGCAAGAAAATCGACAGGGCCGAAATTTGAACATTAATGGACCCCAATTTGAGGCCCATAGACAATCCTGTTTGCAGGAAATGTAGGAATCGACCCAGTTGAAATTCCTCCGTGGGGGCCTTCCTGGCCTCACACCACGCAACATATTTTCTCCAAATGCGGTGATAATGTTGTGCAGTCACCTCCTTCCTGGCTTTTACCAGTGTAGGAATGACCTCTTCCGGAATGCCTTTTTCCCTTAGAATTCGGCGTTCAACCGCCATGCCGTCAAACGCAGCCGCTGTAAGTCTTGGAATAGACACGGTCCCTGCTGAAGCAGGTCCCGTCTTAGAGGTAGAGGCCATGGATCTTCCGTGAGCATCTCCTGAAGTTCCGGGTACCAAGTTCTTCTTGGCCAATCCGGAGCCACGAGTATCGTTCTTACTCCCCTTTGCCGTATAATTCTCAGTACTTTTGGTATGAGAGGCAGAGGAGGAAACACATACACTGACTGGAACACCCACGGTGTTACCAGAGCGTCCACAGCTATTGCCTGAGGGTCTCTTGACCTGGCGCAATACCTGTCCAGTTTTTTGTTGAGGCGAGACGCCATCATATCCACCTTTGGTTTTTCCCAACGGTTCACAATCATGTGGAAGACTTCTGGATGAAGTCCCCACTCTCCCGGGTGTAGATCGTGTCTGCTGAGGAAGTCTGCTTCCCAGTTGTCCACTCCCGGAATGAACACTGCTGACAGTGCTATCACATGATCTTCCGCCCAGCGAAGAATCCTTGCAGCTTCTGCCATTGCTCTCCTGCTTCTTGTGCCACCCTGTCTGTTTACGTGGGCGACTGCCGTGATGTTGTCCGACTGGATCAACACCGGCTGACCCTGAAGCAGGGGTTTTGCCAGGCTTAGAGCATTGTAAATCGCTCTTAGCTCCAGTATATTTATGTGAAGAGACATCTCCAGGCTTGACCATACTCCCTGGAAGTTTCTTCCCTGTGTGACCGCTCCCCAGCCTCTCAGACTGGCATCCGTGGTCACCAGGACCCAGTCCTGTATGCCGAATCTGCGGCCCTCTAACAGATGAGCACTCTGCAACCACCACAGAAGAGACACCCTTGTCCGTGGCGATAAGGTTATCCGCTGATGCATCTGCAGATGCGATCCGGACCATTTGTCCAGCAGATCCCACTGAAAAGTTTGTGCGTGGAATCTGCCGAATGGAATCGCTTCGTAAGAAGCCACCATCTTTCCCAGGACTCTTGTGCATTGATGCACAGACACTTTTCCTGGTTTTAGGAGGTTCCTGACAAGTTCGGATAGCTCCCTGGCTTTCTCCTCCGGAAGAAACACCTTTTTCTGAACCGTGTCCAGAATCATTCCCAGGAACAGCAGACGTGTCGTCGGGTTCAATTGAGATTTTGGAAAATTCAGAATCCACCCGTGCTGTTGCAGCACTACTTGGGTTAGTGCTACTACGTCTTCCAGCTGTTCTCTGGACCTTGCCCTTATCAGGAGATCGTCCAAGTAAGGGATAATTAATACGCCTTTTCTTCGCAGAAGAAACATCATCTCGGCCATTACCTTGGTAAAGACCCGAGGTGCCGTGGACAATCCAAACGGCAGCGTCTGAAACTGATAATGACAGTTTTGCACCACGAACCTGAGGTACCCTTGGTGTGAAGGGCAAATTGGGACATGCAGGTAAGCATCCTTGATGTCCAGGGACACCATAAAGTCCCCTTCTTCCAGATTCGCTATCACTGCTCTGAGTGACTCCATCTTGAACTTGAATTTTTGTATGTACAGGTTCAAAGATTTCAGATTTAGAATAGGTCTTACCGAGCCGTCCGGCTTCGGTACCACAAATAGCGTGGAGTAATATCCCTTTCCCTGTTGTAGGAGGGGTACATTGACTATCACCTGCTGAGAAAACAGCTTGTGAATGGCTTCCAATACCGTCGCCCTGTCTGAGGGAGATGTTGGCAAAGCAGACTTTAGGAACCGGCGAGGGGGAGACTTCTCGAATTCCAACCTGTAACCCTGAGATACTACCTGCAGGATCCAGGGGTCCACCTGTGAGCAAGCCCACTGCGCGCTGAAATTCTTAAGTCGACCCCCCACCGCTCCTGAGTCCGCTTGTAAAGCCCCAGCGTCATGCTGAGGGCTTTGCAGAACCCGGGGAGGGCTTCTGTTCCTGGGAAGGAGCTGCTTGCTGCCCTCTCTTACCCTTTCCTCTGCCTCGGGGCAGATATGACTGTCCTTTTGCCCGCTTGTTCTTATAGGACCGAAAGGACTGCGGCTGAAAAGACGGTGTCTTTTTCTGTTGGGAGGGGGTCTGAGGTAAAAAGGTGGATTTCCCGGCAGTTGCCGTGGCCACCAGATCCGATAGACCCACGCCAAATAATTCCTCCCCTTTATACGGCAATACTTCCATATGCCGTTTGGAATCCGCATCACCTGACCACTGTCGCGTCCATAAACTTCTTCTGGCAGATATGGACATCGCACTTACTCTCGATGCCAGAGTGCAAATATCCCTCTGAGCATCTCGCATATAAAGAAAAGCATCCTTTAATTGCTCTAAAGTCAATAAAATACTGTCCCTATCCAGGGTATCAATATTTTCAGTCAGGGAATCCGACCAGACCACCCCAGCACTGCACATCCAGACTGAGGCGATGGCTGGTCGCAGTATAACACCAGTATGTGTGTATATACTTTTTAGGGTAGTTTCCAGCCTCCTATCAGCTGGATCCTTGAGGGCGGCCGTATCAGGAGACGGTAACGCCACTTGTTTTGATAAGCGTGTGAGCGCCTTATCCACCCTAGGGGGTGTTTCCCAGCGCGCCCTAACCTCTGGCGGGAAAGGGTATAATGCCCATAACTTTTTTGAAATTAGCACTTTTCTATCTGGGTTAACCCACGCTTCATCACATACATCATTCAATTCCTCTGATTCAGGAAAAACTACAGGTAGTTTTTTCACACCCCCCATAATACCCCTTTTTGTGGTACTTGCAGTATCAGAGATATGTAAAGCCTCCTTCATTGCCGTGATCATATAACGTGTGGCCCTACTGGAAAATACGTTTGTTTCTTCACCGTCTACACTAGATTCAGTGTCCGTGTCTGGGTCTGTGTCGACCGACTGAGGTAAAGGGCGTTTTACAGCCCCTGACAGTGTCTGAGACGCCTGGGCAGGTACTAACTGGTTTGCCGGCCGTCTCATGTCGTCAACTGATTTTTGTAATGTGCTGACATTATCACGTAATTCCATAAACAAAGCCATCCATTCCGGTGTCGACTCCCTGGGGGGTGACATCACCATTACCGGCAATTGCTCTGCCTCCACACCAACATCGTCCTCATACATGTCGACACACACGTACCGACACACAGCAGACACACAGGGAATGCTCTATTGAAGACAGGACCCCACTAGCCCTTTGGGGAGACAGAGGGAGAGTTTGCCAGCACACACCCAAGCGCTATAATATATATGGGAACAACCCTATATAAGTGTTGTATCCTTATAGCAGCTTAAATATAGTAATATCGCCAAAAAAAGTGCCCCCCCTCTCTGTTTTACCCTGTTTCTGTAGTGCAGTGCAGGGGAGAGTCCTGGGAGCTTTCCTCACAGCGGAGCTGAGCAGGAAAATGGCGCTGTGTGCTGAGGAGAATAAGCCCCACCCCCTATTTCGGCGGGCTCTTCTCCCGGAGTTTGTGAGATCTGGCAGGGGTTAAATACATCCATATAGCCTCAAGGGCTATATGTGATGTATTTTTAGCCATAAGAAAGGTATTATACATTGCTGCCCAGGGCGCCCCCCCCAGCGCCCTGCACCCTCAGTGACCGCTGTGTGAAGTGTGCTGACAACAATGGCGCACAGCTGCAGTGCTGTGCGCTACCTCATGAAGACTGAAAAGTCTTCTGCCGCCTGTTTCTGGACCTCTTCAATCTTCGGCATCTGCAAGGGGGGTCGGCGGCGCGGCTCCGGGACCGGACTCCATGGCTGGGCCTGTGTTCGATCCCTCTGGAGCTAATGGTGTCCAGTAGCCTAAGAAGCCAATCCATCCTGCACGCAGGAGAGTTCACTTCTCTCCCCTAAGTCCCTCGATGCAGTGAGCCTGTTGCCAGCAGGACTCACTGAAAATAAAAAACCTAAAAACTTTTTCTAAGCAGCTCTTTAGGAGAGCCACCTAGATTGCACCCTGCTCGGACGGGCACAAAAACCTAACTGAGGCTTGGAGGAGGGTCATAGGGGGAGGAGCCAGTGCACACCACCTGATCCTAAAGCTTTATTTTTGTGCCCTGTCTCCTGCGGAGCCGCTAATCCCCATGGTCCTGACGGAGTCCCAGCATCCACTAGGACGTCAGAGAAAAGCCTTTAAGCCATATTGTGCGGAATCTCCTCTCCTCTAACCTGAGCGAGTGTCCACAAGTTCTCTGTGTTGAGCTAACCAAAAACAGGTCCTGCGCAAGATCTGTATATTGTCCCCTTATATATTTGTAGATGTTGATCAGGTCCCCTCTTAATCTCCTCTTTTCCAGTGTAAACATGCCTAGTCTTGCAAGCCTTTCCTCGTATTCCAGCGTCTCCATACCCTTAATTAGTTTGGTCGCCCGCCTCTGAACCTTTTCTAGCTCCAGGATATCCTTTTTGTAGTATGGTGCCCAGAATTGTAAACAGTATTCAAGGTGTGGCCTCACAAGTGATTTATATAACGGGAGTATAATACTCTCGTCCCTAGCATCAATTCCCCATTTTATGCATGCTAATATTTTATTAGCCTTCTTTGCTGCAGTTCTACTTTGGGTACTACTGCTTAGTTTGTTATCTATGAGGACACCTAAGTCCTTTTCCAGTACAGAATCCCCTAATTTTACCCCATTCAGTAGGTAGGTGTTATTTTTGTTCTTGTTACCACAGTGCATTACCTTACACTTGTCTGTATTGAAACGCATTCTCCATTTCGCTGCCCAAGCTTCTAATTTAACTAAGTCGTTCTGAAGCGACTCGGCATCCCCCTCCGCATTTATAACTTTACACAATTTGGTATCATCTGCAAAAATTGACACCATGCTCTCTAGACCTTCTGGTAGGTCGTTAATGAAAATATTGAACAATAGCGGTCCTAATACTGAGCCTTGCGGCACACCACTTAGTACTTCAGTCCAAGTTGAAAAAGATCCATTAACCACAACGCGCTGCTCCCTATTATCTAACCAGTTTTTGACCCAAGTGCATATTGTGCTTCCTAGCCCTGTTTCTTGTAGCTTGTAGATAAGTCTCATGTGTGGTACAGTGTCAAATGCTTTAGCAAAATCTAAAAAGATTACATTCACCTCTTTACCCTGATCTAGGTTTGCGCTTACGGTTTCATAAAAGCCAAGTAAGTTGGTTTGACAGGATCTGTCCTTCATAAACCCATGTTGATTCCTTTGAATGACCTTATTGACTTCAAGGAACTTCTGAATACTATCTCTTAGAATACCTTCCAATACTTTCCCCACTATAGATGTAAGACTAAATGGTCTATAATTACCTGGTTCAGCTTTACTTCCCTTTTTGAATATAGGCACTACTTCCGCTATACGCCAGTCTTTGGGAACCATACCTGATATTACTGAATCCTTAAAGATCAAAAAAAGTGGTTTAAGTTCAGAGTGAAGCTCCATTAGAACCCTTGGGTGAATATACCATCGGGACCTGGTGACTTATTAATCTTTAAATGTTTTAATCGGTCACAGACTACTTCCTCGCTTAAATAAGTACCTATCAGTGGGATATTCTCATTATTGAGATTATGTGTTAGTCCCTGAATTGGGTACTCTCTAGTAAAAACTGTTGAAAAAAAACTCATTTAGTGTGTCCGCTATGTCATTAACATTTTTGCTTAAGACTCCCAACTTGTCTTTTAAAGGGCCTATACTCTCCTTCACTAATCTCTTGCTATGAATGTATTTGAATAATTTTTTGGGATTCGCTTTGCTTTCCTTTGCTACTAGTTTTTCAGTTTCTACTTTAGCTGCTCTTATTTCCTTTTTGCCTATTTTGTTACATTCCTTATAGTGCTGAAATTACTCTGCTTCCCCGTCAGATTTGTATTTTTTAAATGCTCGCCTTTTCTTGCCCATAAGTTCCTTAATGTTTTTGTTAAGCCACATCGGTTTATGATTTTTATTCCCTTTTTTGCTACTCATAGGAATATATTTGAGTGTATTTTTAGCTAGCAGTAATTTTAGTACCTCCCATTTCTCCGTAGTATTTTTTAAATGCTCGCCTTTTCTTGCCCATAAGTTCCTTAATCTTTTTGTTAAGCCACATCGGTTTATGATTTTTATTCCCTTTTTTGCTACTCATAGGAATATATTTGAGTGTATTTTTAGCTAGCAGTAATTTTAGTACCTCCCATTTCTCCGTAGTATTTTTTCCTAAAAACAAACCTTCCCATTCAATATCCCTGAAAAATACCCTCATCTTTTCAAAATTTGCTTTGCTACAGTTTAAAGTCCTAGTTGAGCCAGTATAGGGCTGTTTGTAGAAACTGATATTGAATGTGACCATATTGTGGTCGCTGTTTCCTATGGGTTCCCCTACTATAATACCTGATACCAAATCCCCATTGTTTGTTAATACCAGGTCTAAGATTGCATTGTACCTAGTTGGTTCCTCAATTAGTTGGACTAAGTAGTTATCATTTAGTGTGTTTAAAAACATATTGCCCCTAGCAGTATCACATGAATCGTTTTTCCAGTTTATCTCTGGATAGTTAAAATCTCCCATCACTACTATGTCTCCTACTCCTGCTGCTCTTTCAATTTGCCTTAGTAACAATTCCTCATTAGATACGTTAATACCAGGCGGCCTATAGCATACACCCAATACTAACTTTTTTATTCCTTTTTCCCCGCATGCAATTTCTACCCATAATGTCTTGACAGTGTCTACAGTCCCCTCCTGAATATCTTCTCGTATATCAGGTTTTAAAAACGGCTTTACGTAAAGACACACCCCTCCACCCTTTTTATTTAGTCTGTCTCTCCTAAACAGTGTATAGCCCTCTAGATTGACTCTCCAATCATGAGATTGGTGACATTGCAAATGGCATTAAAGGGAAAGTATGCCTTTTTGCAGATGACACAAAGGTATGCAACAGGGTAGACACACCAGGTGGGGTAAAACAAATGATTGAGGATCTAAGTAGACTAGAGGAATGGTCAAGAGTCTGGCAATTACAGTTTAATGCCCAAAAATGCAAAATCATGCACTTGGGTCTCAAAAATCCTAAAGCTAAATACAGTATTAATGGCACTATACTGAAAACTACTGAGGAGGAAAGGGATCTAGGAGTCACTATTTCAGATGACTTAAAAGCAGGTAAGCAATGTAACAAGGCAATGAGGAAGGCTAGTCAGATGCTTGGCTGCATTGGGAGAGGAATCAGCAGCAGAAAGAAAGAAGTAATAATGCCACTGTATAGGTCATTGGTACGGCCTCATCTAGAATACTGTATTCAGTTCTGGAGGCCATATCTTCAAAAGGATATTAATACATTAGAAACTGTACAAAGGAGGGCAACTAAAATGGTGCATGGCCTACATCACAAAACATACCCAAAAAGACTAAGAAATCTCAATATGTATAGTTTGGAGCAGAGAAGGGAAAGGGGGGACATGATAGAAACTTTCAAATATATGAAGGGTTTTAACAAAGTCCAGGAGGGAAACATTCTCCAAATGAAGAGAAGCAATAGGACACGAGGACATGCACTGAGACTGGAGGGGGGGAGGTTCAGGGGAAATTTGCGGAAAAATTATTTCACAGAAAGGGTAGTGGACAAGTGGAATAGCCTCCCATCAGAGGTGGTAGAGGCTAAGACAGTAGAGCAATTTAAACATGCATGGGATAGACATAAGGATATCCTTACAAAGAAATAAGGATCAAATAAGGTTAGTGATAAAAAAAAAATATAAAAAAAAAAAAAGGGGCAGACTAGATGGGCCAAGTGGTTCTTATCTGCCGACAAATTCTATGTTTCTATGTTTCTATGAGATTTGGCCCACCAAGTTTCAGTAATGCCTATAATATCATACTGTTTGCTTGCTGCAAGTATTTCTAGTTCGCCCTTTTTACCAGTAATGCTTCTAGCGTGTACATACATACAACTAAGATAAGTATTTTCCATTGCGTTAGTGTTATGCACACCAGTGCCTGCAGGAAAGTACTGGTGTCAGGACTGTTATGCACTCCAGTGCCTGCAGGAATGTACTGGTGTTTGAACTGTTATGCAAAACAAATGGACTCACAGACAGACTGGGGAATATGACATAACGTACACAGAAGGTGATAGGGTAACAAAATACACACAAAGTGAACAGAGAATCCCAGAGGCTAAGGAACTGGGTATCTCCCTTGTATTAGAACTGCTCAGATGGGAAAAGCAAGATGTTGTGTTTTAATACGTAGAGAACCCGAAATGCTGTTGCTAAGGGCAACAGCAAAACCCTAAAGGGTTACCAACGGATGTGGCAGTAAACTCCTTGGTCAGAGATGGAATGATAGACACAAGGAGAGTCTCCACAATCCTAATTCTCACTTGCAGTGCACAGGTTCAGCTTACTGCCACTAAACTGACCCCTGACACCTAGCACAGTGAGACAGGATTAGACAGGCAAGTCTTAGAATACAGCCGCAAACTTGCTAAGTTCACAGAGTAGTAACAGAACCCCAGCAAGCTAAACGACTGACTCCAGTCTTACTGCTAGGTCTGGATTGGCAGAGTGTGATTCCAAATCCCCAGGCCTATTTGCAGTAAGCAACAAACAAATACAAAGCTACACAGTACTGGCTAACTTTCAGAAACTGACTAACTAACAAAGATTCAGCAGCATCTGCTTACCCTGAAAAGAGGCCTTATAAAGCAGGTGCTGTCCACGCCCCACTCAGACCTCACAGACTGTGAGCACAAAAACCAGCACCGGATCCCCTGCCATGCACAGAGCCTATAACCACTGCACAGCAAAAGACCCGAACCGGAGTATCAGCTGCGCTCAGGTTACTCCGCTAGCACTTGTCTCCCGGTTGCCATGAGGACGTGGCAGCACAGGGCAGGAGACCCTAACAGTACCCCCCCTCTGACGAGGGTCAAAGAACCCCTACCACCGGGTTTATCGGGGAACTGCGAGAAGAAAGCGTATCAGTCTGGGGGCATGAAGATCACAACTGCGCACCCACGAGCGCTCCTCCGGGCCATACCCCTTCCAGTGCACCAAAAATGACAGCCGACCCCGAACCACCTTGGAGTCAAGAATCCTTTCAACAACAAACTCCCTCTGGCCACATATCAGAAGAGGGGAAGGTCTTCCACTGGAAGAAGGATTACTAATCGCCCGTTTTAAAAGGGAACAATGAAATGTTTTATTGATACCCAAAGAACGGGGTAGATCTAACTGAAATGCCACCGGATTGATAACCCTGGTGATCTTATAAGGGCCGATGAACCGGGGGCCTAACTTATGAGATGGCTGTCTCAACTTCAAATTCTTGGTAGACAACTAGACAAAGTCTCCTAATTTGAAGCTGCAGGGTCTTTTCCGCTTATCAAAAACCCTTTTGGTCACTAATGACACAGACACAAGGGCTTTCTTCACTTTCCGCCAAATACCTCTAAGGACCGAAACCACAGAGGAACCACCAGGCGTGGAGTCCAGGGGGTCAAAAGAATTGGCCTTAGGATGATGCCCATACACACAAAGGAAGGGAGAGATCCCTGTAGCAGAGTGAGCCGCGTTGTTATAGGCAAACTCCGCCATGGACAGATGAGCAACCCAGTCAGTCTGACACTTGGAGACATAACACCTGAGGAACTGCTCCAAGGACTGGTTCACCCTTTCAGTCTGCCCATTAGACTGCGGATGGTAGCCCGACGACAAGCTGACAGAAATCTGGAGATCGGAACAAAATGCCCTCCAGAATTTGGCCGCAAACTGGGATCCGCAGACAGAGACCACATCAAGTGGCAACCCGTGGAGACGTACAACATGCAGCATAAATAATTCAGACAGGCGTCTGGCCGATGGCAGCCCAACCAGTGGAACGAAGTGCGCCATCTTCGAAAACCTGTCAACGACAACCCAGATGGCTGTCATCCCCGAGGATTTGGGCAAGTCCACCACAAAATCCATTAAATGTGGGTCCATGGCTTAGATGGGATAGAGAGTGGATGTAATGGGCCAACAGGAACCCCTCTAGGAGTCTTATTTCGGGCACAGATGTCACATGCTCGAACCCACTGATCCACATCCTTAGCCACCGAGGGCCACCACACCGCCCTAGATAGCAACTCCCGAGTTCTGGCAATACCCGGGTGACCTGCAGACTTCTTGGCATGGAATTCCAGGAACACTCGCTGTCTTAACCTAGGAGGCACAAACAAAAGACCTACCGGAAGGTCTGGAGGAGCCTGCTCCTGTGCTCTAAGGACTAATGAAAAGAGGTCCTGGGTAATGCCCACTTTAATACATGATGGGGAAACAATGGGCAACGGCTCCTCGGTGGTCTCCTGGATTGGAGCAAAACTCTGCGAGAGCGCATCAGCCTTGATGTTTTTTGACCCAGGGCGATATGTTATCAAAAAATTAAAGCGAGCAAAAAACAAAGCCCATCGTGCCTGCCTGGCATTGAGACGCTTCGCTGACTCTAAATATGCCAGATTCTTATGGTCAGTGAGAATTGAGACCACAAACTTAGCCCCCTCAAGCCAGTGTCTCCACTCCTCGAGTGCATCCTTAATAGCCAACAATTCCCGGTTACCCACATCATAATTCATCTCGGCAGGCGAAAATTTACGGGAAAAGTAAGCACAGGGATGAAGGCGATTATCAGACACTCCCATCTGAGAAAGCACTGCCCCAATACCCATCTCAGAGGCATCCACCTCCACCACAAAAGGACGCTCTGGATCTGGGTGTCGCAGCACCTTGGCCGAAACAAATGCCCTTTTGAGACGGGCAAAAGCCGCTTTAACCTCACAAGACCAGTGAGCAACATCCGCCTCTTTCTTAGTGAGTGCCACCAAGGGCGCCACTATAGACGAAAATCCAGCGATAAATCGTCTATAAAAATTTGCAAAGCCCAGGAAACGCTGAAGCGCCTTCAAACTAGTGGGCTGCACCCAATCCAGGACTGCCTGTACCTTGGAACCCTCCATTTGGAAACCTTCTGGGGAGATAATATATCCTAGAAATGTGATTTGCTGAACTTCAAATTCGCACTTCTCCAGCTTCGCCCCAAGCCGGTGGTCTCTGAGTTTCTGGAGGACTAAGCGTACATGCTTCCGATGTTCCTCCAGGGAATGGGAGAAGATTAGGATGTCATCTAAGTATACAACTAAGAATCTATCCAAATATTCCCTGAGCACATCATTCATGAAATCCTGGAAGACTGCCGGGGCATTACAGAGCCCAAAAGGCATCACCAAATATTCATAATGCCCTGAGTGGGTATTAAAGGCAGTCTTCCATTCATCCCCCTCTCTTATTTGGATTAGATTGTACGCACCGCGTAGGTCAATCTTAGAAAAAATGGTGGCAGTACGAAGCTGGTCAAACAAGACCGAAATGAGAGGCAGTGGGTATGAGTTTTTAATCGTGATACGGTTCAATTCCCTGAAGTCGATGCAGGGTCACAACGAACCGTCCTTTTTACCCACGAAGAAGAACCCCGACCCAACTGGAGACTGTGAAGGTCTGATAAAT
Organism: Pseudophryne corroboree; assembly: GCF_028390025.1. Classification (NCBI taxonomy): domain Eukaryota; kingdom Metazoa; phylum Chordata; class Amphibia; order Anura; family Myobatrachidae; genus Pseudophryne; species Pseudophryne corroboree. The sequence goes on along the minus strand of NC_086448.1, from coordinate 140,911,509 downwards.
CCCTTAGCCAAGTTCTCCTGAATGTACTCTGCCATAGCCTGAGTCTCAGGACGTGACAGGGAGTACAACCTGCTCTTGGGAAGCTTAGCATTTGGCAACAAATCAATGGCACAGTCATAGGGGCGATGGGGAGGTAGTACCTCTGCAACTTTTTTGGAGAACACGTCCGCAAAATCTGCATAACACCCTGGCAATCCTGGCAAACTTAGCTGCGAGAGCCTGACTGGAAGGCTCAAGCAACTCCTGAAACAATCAGTACCCCAACTAAGAATCTCCCCAGAGACCCAGTCAAATTGAGGATTGTGGGCCCTTAACCAGGGTAACCCTAACACCAATGGGGCAAAAGTACAGACAGTCACATAAAAGGACAATTTTTCAGAGTGTGTGGCTCCAATAAACAAAGAAATCTGGCTAGTGCAAGAGGTAATTTTACCTTGGGATAATGGTTCCCCGTTTAACCCACAAATCTCAATTTCCGATGCCAAGGGTACTAAGGGAACAGAGTGTTTCAGGGCGAATTGGCGGTCCATAAAAACCCCGTCGGCCCCACTGTCCACAAAGGCCTCAGTCTTGACAGTTTGACCGAGGATCTTCAAGGTCACCGGAATGATAAAAGTCTTCTTGGGAAATTCTGACTTCTGGCCTGACAGGATATTTCCCATCACCCTCAGGCCCTGAAGTTTTCCGGCTTTTCTGGGCATTATACTACCACATGACCTTTATTCCCACAGTACAAACACAACCCCTGCTGTCTCCTCCGCGTCTTCTCACGCGAGGAGAGGTGGGTAGCCCCAATCTGCATAGGCTCCTCGGAAAATTCCTCAGAGTCTGAGGTTCCCTTCGGAAGGAAGGAAATCTCAGTCTCCCTTTCAAGCCTACGCTCTCTCAGCCGTCTATCCACCCGGATGGATAACTGCATGAGCTCATCCAAGCTATCAGGCAAGGGATATTGTACCAGTTGGTCCTTTATCTGGTTAGAAAGACCTCTTTGGTACTGGTGTCTCAGGGCTGGGTCATTCCACTGGGTATCATGGGCCAACCTCCGAAACTCCGTACAGTAAACCTCAACTGGCCTTCGCCCTTGCTTAAGGATCGAAATCTGAGCCTCGGCTGAGGCCGTCTTGTCAGGGTCATCATACAACATGCCCAGTGCCGTAAAAAAAGCATCAACACTTTTAAGTGACGGACAGTCAGGCTGCAACCCATATGCCCAGACCTGTGGGTCTCCTTGTAGCAAGGAAATCACTATGCCCACCCGCTGAATCTCCGACACAGAAGACTGAGGCCTAAGCCGGAAGTATAGCTTGCAGCTCTCCCTGAAACAAAAGAACTGCGAGCGATCTCCAGAAAAACGATCCGGGAGATTTACTTTCGGCTCCTTAACCCCTGCAGGTGCTGCTGCTGCAGGAGCTCCGCCAGCAGCCTGGGAGGTGTGCATTTTAATGGACAAATCATTAAATTGTCGAGTCAGGACCTGCACCTGATCGACCACCTGTTGCAACGTATTTTGAGGGGTATGCTCCATATTCCCACAAAATTTCAACAGGAGTATTAGGCTGCTGAATATGTTATGCACACCAGTGCCTGCAGGAAAGTACTGGTGTCAGGACTGTTATGCACTCCAGTGCCTGCAGGAATGTACTGGTGTTTGAACTGTTATGCAAAACAAATGGACTCACAGACAGACTGGGGAATATGACATAACGTACACAGAAGGTGATAGGGTAACAAAATACACACAAAGTGAACAGAGAAGCCCAGAGGCTAAGGAACTGGGTATATCCCTTGTATTAGAACTGCTCAGATGGGAAAAGCAAGATGTTGTGTTTTAATACGTAGAGAACCCGAAATGCTGTTGCTAAGGGCAACAGCAAAACCCTAAAGGGTTACCAACGGGTGTGGCAGTAAACTCCTTGGTCAGAGATGGAATGATAGACACAAGGAGAGTCTCCACAATCCTAATTCTCACTTGCAGTGCACAGGTTCAGCTTACTGCCACTAAACTGACCCCTGACACCTAGCACAGTGAGACAGGATTAGACAGGCAAGTCTTAGAATACAGCCGCAAACTTGCTAAGTTCACAGAGTAGTAACAGAACCCCAGCAAGCTAAACGACTGACTCCAGTCTTACTGCTAGGTCTGGATTGGCAGAGTGTAATACCAAATCCCCAGGCCTATTTGCAGTAAGCAACAAACAAATACAAAGCTACACCGTACTGGCTAACTTTCAGAAACTGACTAACCAACAAAGATTCAGCAGCATCTGCTTACCCTGAAAAGAGGCCTTATAAAGCAGGTGCTGTCCACGCCCCACTCAGACCTCACAGACTGTGAGCACAAAAACCAGCACCGGATCCCCTGCCATGCACAGAGCCTATAACCACTGCACAGCAAAAGACCCGAACCGGAGTATCAGCTGCGCTCAGGTTACTCCGCTAGCAGTTAGGGACATCTTTCACCTTATGTAGCAATGATGACCATGTAATCGTCATTGGTTAGTGCTTTGGTAAAATCTCTCTTTTAGTACCCATGTTAGTAACCTTACTGCCTGCTCTTACCCTCTCCCCAACTTCCGCCCCATTTCGTTTACTACCACCATCCCCACTATTCTCACTGTATGACCTGTAGTTTCTAGCTAAACCCTCCCCCCCAGGCTACTAGTTTAAAATCTCTGCAATCTGCAATCTAAATTGCAGTATAAAATAAAGCAGCCAGTATTTACCCTGCACAGAAACAAAATAACCCACCCAAATCTAACACTCTCTGCACATGTTATATCTGCCTCCCCTGCAGTGCACATGGTTTTGCCCAACTGCTAACAAAGATCCTGCTGCGATCAACTCAGAATTACCCCCAGGAACAGCAACAGCTGAACCAAACAACAATACTTAACCAAGTAACAGTGCAGGAAGAACGAAGCATCGGGCGGGCTCCCAGTATCCTCTATGGACTACAAGAAAAGGATTTACCGGTAGGTAATTAAAATCCTATTCTCTATTATGTCCTAGAGGATACTGGGGAACTATTTAGTACCACGGGGAAGTATCAAAGCTCCCAAACCGGGTGGGAGAGTGCTGAGGTTCCTGCAGAACTGATTGACCAAACTGAAGGTCCTCAGAGGCCAAAGTATCGAACTTGTAGAACTTTGCAAACATGTTCGAACCTGACCAAGTAGCTGCTCGGCAGAGCTGTAAGACCAAGACACCACGGGCAGCCACCCAAGAAGAACACACCAACCTAGTCGAGTGGGCCAGTACAGATTTAGAAACCAGCAATCCTGCTGTGGAATAAGCTTGCTGGATAGTGAGCCTGATCCAGCGCACAATTAACTGCTTTGAAGCAGGACACCCAATCTTATTGGAAACACAAAGAACAAACAGAAAGTCCGATTTCCTGTGACGAGCTGTTCTCTTCACATACGCCTTCATAACCCTTACTACATCCGAAGACTTTGAAGTAACGGAGGTGTCGGTAACAACCGAAACGGTTGGTTGATGTGAAACGTCGACATCACTGTAGGAAGAAATTGCTGACTAGTCCTGAGTTAAGCTCTATCCTCATGGAAAATTAAATATGGGCTTTTGTAAGACAACACCCCCAGTTCTGACACACATCTTGCTGAAGCCAAGGCCAACAGTATGACGGTCTTCCACGTAAGATATTTAACATCTACCTCCTGTAACGGTTCAAACCAGTCCAATTGGAGGAACTGCAGCACCAAATTGAAATCCCATGGTGCCGTGGGAGGAACAAAGGGAAGCTGGATGTGCAGAACACCTTTATAGAAAGTCAGGATCTCTGAAAGAGAAGCCAATTGTTTCTGAAAGAAAATGGACAATGCTGAAATCTGGACATTTATGGAGCCCTAAACATAGGCCCACTTCCACACCAGACTGCAGAAAAAGCAGGAAATGTCCCAGATGAAATTCCATCGCAGAATATTTTCTACTCTCTAACCAAGAGACGTATTTCTTCCAAATACGGTGGTAATGTTTAGACGTTACCCCCTTCCTGGCTTGGATCATAGCAGGGATGCCCTTGTCAGGGATGCCTCTCCCAGATAGAATCAGCCATTCAACTTCCATGCTGTCAAACGTAGCCGTGGTAAGTCTTGATAGACGAACTGGCTCTGTTCCAGAACTTCCTGGCCAAGAGGTAGAGGCCATAGAAACCAAATAATGGATAATTATCAGTGCGCTCTAGGAATAGGCAGCTAATTGATGTACAAATCACACAGAGGTAACTCATATATACCTCCACCAAGAGAAAAGATCTCAAGCAAACTGCAACAAAATGTGATAATACATACAAGCTCCCATATGGAGGGACCCACTGTAGTACAGAATTCCTCCGGATGATTTTCAATGTTATATAACAAAGAAAAAGTGCATATAGTGATATACAGTTTAAAAATGTAATATACAATCGCATAAACATACAACAGCAGAACAGTAAAACAATCAGTGCATGGTATCCAAGGTGCAGAGAATCCAAAGTGCGTAATTACCAGCAGTAAATGATAAGTGTCTCACGGCAGTTCCAAAAGCATGAGGATTTATTTTCCACGGCAATTGCGGCTGTAGCTTCCTCGGTCTTCTGGTCTATAATCAAAAGCACACGGTGTCCCCTTGGATATAAAAGCCAAGGCTGATGTACATCCATGTAAAGCATGATGGTAGAGGTCTGGTTCAGGTCACACAAAAATCCAATCGAAGGATATGTCAAGTACAGAAGCCAATTGTGCCCAGGGGTGCAGCTAGGCTGACACGTTTTGCTGGGGAGGTTCCCAGCTTTTTCAAAGATACCTTTGAAAAAGCTGGAACCCCTCCTGCGAAACATGTCTGGCTAGCTGCACCCCTGGACACAATTAGATTCTGTACTTGACATATCCTGTACATCTTCTGGGCCATTCTTAATCAAGCTGTAGATCCGGCTACAGGGGAATCCTGCTGCCACAGCACTGCCAATCATAGGACCCCACTTTTTTCAGCCTGGACAGCATCGCACAGCCAGGACGCATCATACTAAGCTTGTGATTGAACTCTCATTTAAAGGTCACATTTAAGGAACAGGACACACCAATCCTACATCACCATCGTATTATGGATGTGAAATCCACAACACTTAAGGGGTGACTATTTAAATTTTATTTCATGCAATTATATTTCTCAGCTGCTTCCAAATAGATATTACATATGTTTCTATTCTTTTGAATTGCACTTTGAGACAACTTTATAAGAAAGTATTTTATTAATAATACTTTTATTAATAAACCATTTATAATTTTATTTTACTTAACCTGTTTTGGACTTCTTTCCTCAAGTGTTTTTTGCTTATTTAAAAATCCTTTAAGGTTATACTTGCTTCTTGTGAAACTGGTAAGACTGATTTGAAGAATCTCTTGAGGTGGGAGCTCCTGAAACTCTAGTCTGTAGCCCTGGGAAATAAGATCTATGACCCAGGAATCCTGGCATGATGTTGTTCAGATGTGACTGAAATTTTTTAGTCGGGCTCCCACCTGCCAGTCTTCCAGGCATTGCGGTCCACCGTCATGCAGATGGCTTTGAGGAAGCAGAGCTGGAGCTCTGTTCCTGAGAACCGGCAGTTGCTGCTTTACATGGCTTACCTCTAGCGCATCTGTTCGCTGTAGAAGATCCTCTGACTTTGCCTTTAAACTTGGCCGTCCGAAAGGACTGTAGAGTAGGTCCTGAGTAGGTTTTCCTGGTTGGGGGAGCTGCAGAAGGAAGATATGTGGACTTACCCGCAGTAGCTTTGGCGATCCATTTGTCTAGTTCATCTCCAAATAAGGCCTCTCCTGTGAAGGGTAGGCCATCCAAGCCTTTCCTGGAGTCCGTGTCTGCAGTCCAATGGCGTAACCATAAGCCCCTGCATGCTGACACTGCCATAGCAGTGGTACGTGCATCAAGCAAACCTACTTCTTTTATGGCTTTCACCATAAAGTTAAGAGAGTCCTGTATATGTTGCAGGAGTAAAACAATCTCCCTCCTAGATAAGGAATCCAGCCCCTCAATTAGGTTACCTGACCATTTAGCAGTGGCTTTAGTAATCCACGCACAAGTTATAGTGGGTCTCTGAGCCACCCCAGCAGCCATGTACAAGGATTTTAGTGTAGTCTCAATTTTCCGATCAGCCATGTCTTTCAGGAAGGCTGCACCAGAGACAGGTAATACAATTTTTCGTGACAACCTGGACACTGATGCATCCACTATCGGTGGACTTTCTTATTTTTTCCTATACTCTGAAGGAAAAGGAAAGGGTGAGAGTAACCTCTTAGGGATTTGAATTTTTTTTATCAGGATTAACCCACAGTTCTTCAAACAGGGTATTCAATTCCTTTGATGCAGGAAAAGTGACTGAGGACTCTTTGTTTACATTAAAATAAGATTCTTCACACTCCTCTGCCACCTTATCAGGAATTTGCAGAACATCTCTCATAGCTTGTATAAGAGCCTCTATTCCCTGTGACAGAGCAGCATCCCCCCCCCCCCTTTGTGTCCACCTCACCCTCCTGCATGTCTGACCCATCTGCGTAAGAGTCAGGCTGCAGAATATGGACCAAAGTTTGTTATTGTGGACAAATGGCAGGGGACTGAGACGCTTGTTTGTGGACTGAGTCTCTATTCATATTCTCATCCACAGACTGTCGTAAGTATTGCATCTCTTTCTCATGGTGGGACAATTTATTAGAGATATTGGAAATCATTCCTTTAATGGAATCCAGCCACGCTGGTTAAGCCCTGCTAGCCTGAGAAGGTACATTACACTGAGTACATAGTTGTGAGCTCCCTGGGGAAGAGGAACACTTTGCCATACATGAAACACACTCTTTGCATGACATATTGTAAATGTGACAGCACACATACACAGGAAAGGTTAAAAGCAGAATTAACCCACAAAGAGCCCTTCCAGGGAGACACAGAGATATTGGAGCCAGCACACAGCACCCTTATTAATAATGTCAAGCTTAGCCGGGTTGCAGACTAAGTACCCAGATTGGGGACTCAGTACACTAATAATCACTCCCCCTCTGCTATGACCCCCTGGTACTGCTGAGGTAATCTGGAGTCACATCGGAGTAGCTTCGTGTCCGTGTCGGTCAGCATCTGTGTCCACTGCAGAGGGAAAATGGCGCGGGGTGAGCTGCTGGATCTGCTCATAGTGAAGCTCCGTCCCTTCAATGGCGCACGGTTTTCCCACTTTTTTAAACTGGCTGAGGTAATTTTGTGCTTAAAATAGAGACAGATCCGTTTTAAGGCTTTGATTGCCAGTCTGGTACTGTGTACATTGTACTGAGATACAGTTGTGTACTGAGTCTGGATACATAATCCGCTCCGGTTAGAAGCCATGCATCTGCGTAACCTCATGCCGCCATAATGGCCGGTGACCCACTAACTGGGATGACGGCTTAGTACTCACCACTCTTCTTTCTTCTGGGTCTGTTAGGGGTGGCGGCATGTTGCGGAAATGTAAGCTCGCCATGGTGGGTTTTGCGAATAGTTTCCTCAGGAGCTCAGTGCCCTGTCAGTGGGGAATGGAACCATTATCCCTTTAAGAGGTTGGGCCGCCCCCCCCCCCCCCCTCGCCAATCCCCCCTATGTCCCACAAAGCAGGCAGGCTGGTGTCATCCAGTCCTGCCTGAAAACAACAAACATAAAAAGAAATGCAGAAAGCTCTTCAGGGGCTTCCATAAGCGTGACCGGCTACTCCGGGCACATTTTCTAAACTGAGTCTGGTAGGAGGGGCATAGAGGCCCACACTATCAATTTCTTAAAGTGCCCATTGCTCCAAGTGGACCAATCTATACCCATGTTACTAAATGGATTCCCAGTATCCTCTAGGACGTAAGAGAAAACAGATTTACATCAGATAGGCTACTATAACTTCTGCTGATGCTTTCAGGAGCTTGAAGACAAATGAAGAACTTCAACAGCATTTGGATGACTTTCTGAGATCTATAGAAGGTCTCTTAACATATTTTTGTTTTGCTTTAGACCACTAAGGTTTCAATTGTTTTTGGCACCCGTAGTTACTGCCTAAAGTCCCCAAATGACTAAGGTTTGTCTTAAATTTTTAAGATAGGCACAGCAAGAAATCTAAGCCAGGTTCAACTGTCTGAAAGGGCATAGCAACCTTAGGTACAGGGAGTGCAGCTGCTATGGGGCCCAGAGCTGAGATGAGCCCATCTTTCCTGTCAAAGTTGCATGTGTTGTATACATTTTTCACCATTGGGTGATACAAAGGGCCCTTACAAACTTTTGTCTTGGGATATGCAATATATCTAGGTATGGCCCCTGGACCTTATTTTAATCTACTGTATGTATATATATATATATATATATATATATATATATATATATATATAAGACAAAAAAAGGAGATTGACTCACTGATTGACTCATTAAGAAATCTCTTAAACCACAAGGCCTATAATCTTGAAACTTGGTAGGTAGATTCTCCTTAGGTCCCAGGTGCTTGTTAAGAACCGGTTTTACAAATGTCACTGTTGATAAACATATGACTTACAATCTGGGAACAAACACTGTGGAGGTAAAACCCCCCCTAGCACTCCTAGGGGTGGGACAGCAGCACAAAGTATTTCAGGAGACAGCATAACTCCAGACTGCCTGGAGCAATTTACACCAAACTTGCTACACATATGACTTACACTCTGAGAAAACAAACACTTTTGGGGTAACGCACCCCTAGCACCCCTACGGGTGGGCCAGCAGCACAGACTTTATCAGGACATGCATGATATGTCAGTAACAACAGGGCTTCATGTGACAGTGGCAGTGACATGATGTGAGGAGGGAAATGGAGGTAGCAGGAAGCAGTGTCGTAACTAGGCATTTTAGCGCTGTGTGCAAGAAACGACATTGGCGCCCCCCCTATATAAGATAGGGGTAGTGCGCGCCGTAGGTGCACGGAAAATATATAGGGGCGTGGCTTCATGGGGAAGGTGCGTGACCACAAAATAATAGCAATTCATGCTACGGCGCACAGTAGTCTCCATTATTCAAATTACGCTGCACAGTAGCGCCACTACACCAGGTAGAGACCCTTTTATACATTTCAGCAGACAGCGTCCCCTTTATTACACATTACAGCAGACAGTCCCCCTTTTTACACATTACGGCAGACAGCGTCCCCTTTTTACACATTACGGCAGACAGCGTCCCCTTTTTACACATTACGGCAGACAGCGTCCCCTTTTTTGCACATTACGGCAGATAGCGTCCCCTTTTTTACACATTACAGCACACAGCGTCCCCTTGTTTAACATTACGGCAGACAGCGTCCCCATTTTTACACATTACGACAGACGGTATCCCCCTTTATACACATTGCGGCATACAGCGTCTCCCTTTTTACACATTGCGTCAGCCAGGCCCCCTTTTTACACATTACGGCAGTCAGTCCCCCTTTTTACACATTACGGCAGCCAGTCCCCCTTTTTACACATTGCGGCAGCCAGTCTCCCTTTTTACACATTGCGGCAGCCAGGCCCCCTTTTTACACATTGCGGCAGCCAGTCTCCCTTTTTACACATTGCGGCAGCCTTGTCCCCTTTTTACACATTATGGCAGACGGTGTCCCCCTGAGGGAGAGAGAGTGAGAGAGAGAGAGAGAGAGAGAGAGAGAGAGAGAGATACTTACCATCTCCCGACTGGCAATCAGGCTCCTCGTGCAGCTCCTTCGGTGCAGGCAGGTGAGAAGGAGGAGGAGAGAGGGGGACTGGAGCCTCAGCAGCGCTATTTCATTGGTAGTAAGTGCCGCTGCAGCTGTACCCTTTCCTTCCGTATTGGCTGCCCGGCGCTGCTGTGAATGCTGGGATGGAGGAACCGCATTCCAGCATCCACAGCAGCGCCTGGCAGTCAATACGGAAGGAGAGGGGGCTGCTGCAGCGGGGCTTACTATCAATGAAATAGCGCTGCTGCGGCTCCAGTCCCCCTCCCTCCAGCTCCTTCTCCGCTGCCCGGCGCTGCAGCTCTCCTCCGCAGTGCGGCGGCGGTGCACGGCGCAGACTTCAGAGGCGGCATGTAATGAGTCAATATGACTCATTACATGCTGCTGGCCATGCTCCCTTAGAGCAACTGCGCTGTGTGCCAAGCCCACTTGGCACACAAGTAGTTACAGCCCTGGCAGGAAGCCACACACTGAGAGTTATATAGTGGGAGGAGCAGGGTCCCCCAGCAGCACAGAGTATATCAGGAGATGCATAATGTGCTGCGCTATATAAGAAACTGTAAATAAATCGATCATTTCACAGGGGCACTGATATGATGTAAGAAGGGTAATGGAGGCAGCAAGAAGCCACAGACTGAGAGTTGTATAGTGAGAAGAGCACTACACAATGTGGGTCTGGAAAGCAAGATATGCCTATACACTAGATCTCCAACCAATGTAAATTAATGAACTATAATTCTAATTTACCATCCTCATGCCGTAGTGAAGCACCGGTATTCAGCTAGTGTGGTATATTTAACTTGAGGATATTATAATGTTACGTAATTTGAACTGGGGCACAATATGAAGTGGAGGCACTGTAGTGTGGCACTGCACACTATGAAGTGAATACACTGTATGTCGTAATGTGAATTTGTAGTACTGTGCTGCATAATGTGTACTGGCAGCCCTACAACGTGACATACAGTAATGTACAGTAATCTAGGGCTATGGATCAGACTATGGATCAGAAAATTAACTAGGGCACTACTATGTGGAATAATTTTAACAACTGTTGCAGAGAAGTTTCTTCTAGAAGCATTGGGACAAGGGCCCCTTCAAAATGTTGCTATGGGGCCCACAAAGTTCTGGCTGCAATCCTGACTGTATGGCTGCCTCATGGCCCATTAGTGAATACTGAAATAATATCAGTGCTACTTTATTACATCAGATTTCATCAGCAGAGTAAGGGTGGTCATTTTGTGAACTGAGACAATAAATGCTTAGTGGTAAATGACATCTTATAAAGAGGCCACAGATATTATTAGCATTCATTTAGATGCAGATATTTGAACCAAATTATCACAGGGTCACAAAAAAATATTAGAAAAGAGGAGGGGAGCAGTGTGCAGTCTCCGTATTTGCCCTATCTTCTGTCACAGGCTGGCACTGGGCAATTGAGTAAACTCTAGCACGGTGCCATAGTCTACTGTGCATATGCAGGTTTCCAAGAGTATGGCACCAGTGCCATGCTCCTGGTGATTTTGTACTGCGCATGAGCAAATCTCTGGTAAACTGACCGCATCACCATTTTCACAGTGATTTGTGCAGCACTAACACCAAAGCGGTACTCCAGAGAAGGGAGTATAATATATGGGTGTGCGTATTGGCGTATCTATAATGGGTGCAATATGTATGGTCCAGTGTTCCATTCTGGAGTCCAGCATTGCACGCTGCAATCGCAGTGGAAATCAACGCAAAATGGCACCGCGTATACGCGGTAGCAAAATTTGTCTCCGGATCATGGCGGGCGCCATGTTTACGGAGACCTGTGCATACACAGTAGACTCCGGCACAATGCCGGAGTCTATAGTGGTGTACAGAGGAGGGGGCCCACCCGGAGGTGAACACGGGCCCCCTCCTCTGTTGAAACTCCCCTGGGTATGTGGTGTAGCTCCCTGGACTCTGGAGCCCTGGGCATTACACATTCGACATCCATTATAGAGATGCCACTGAAGAAGGCACAGTTTGGGGTACAGATAACTCTTTAATTCTGAAGGGGGCTCAAAAACATATGTATTTATTTATTGAGGGCCACACAGTTTTTTTTTTTTTATCCTGTGTGGCCCTCAATAAATAAATACCTGGTACCTACCAGTCCTGGTACCTACCAACCTGGGTACCAGGATATGGGCAGTGTTATTTATACATCCAGAATGGCGACAAGCTGGCATTATCCTAGTACATATTGAAAATGCAGCCAATGTCTGAAAACTGGAGTTTTCTGGGTTTTGGCTGCATTTTCACTTTTGTACATCCTGCCCTTGGGCAGAGATAAATTGGACGTTGATAAAGTACCAACCAATCAGCTCCTAACTGCTATGTTGCAGGCTGTGTTTAAAAAATTACAATTAGGAGCTGGTTGGTTGATACTTTCTCTGACGTCCTAGTGGATGCTGGGAACTCCATAAGGACCATGGGGATAGCGGCTCCGCAGGAGACTGGGCACAACTAAAGAAAGCTTTAGGACTACCTGGTGTGCACTGGCTCCTCCCACTTTGACCCTCCTCCAGACCTCAGTTAGATTCTTGTGCCCAGCCGAGCTGGATGCACACTAGGGGCTCTCCTGAGCTCCTAGAAAGAAAGTATATTTTAGGTTTTTTATTTTACAGTGAGACCTGCTGGCAACAGGCTCACTGCAACGAGGGACTAAGGGGAGAAGAAGCGAAACTACCTGCTTGCAGCTAGCTTGGGCTTCTTAGGCTACTGGATACCATTAGCTCCAGAGGGATCGACCGCAGGACCCGTCCTTGGTGTTCGTTCCCGGAGCCGCGCCGCCGCCCCCTTTACAGAGCCAGAAGCATGAAGATGGTCCGGAAAATCGGCGGCAGAAGACTTCAGTCTTCACCAAGGTAGCACACAGCACTGCAGCTGTGCGCCATTGCTCCTCATGTACACCTCACACTCCGGTCACTGATGGGTGCAGATCGCTGGGGAGGGGGGGGGGGCGCCCTGAGCAGCAATATTAAGACCTTGGCTGGCAAAATAATCACAATATATAGTCCCAGAGGCTATATATGTGATAAATACCCCTGCCAGAATCCATATAAAAGCGGGAGAAAAGTCAGCGAAAAAGGGGCGGAGCTACCTCCCTCAGCACACTGGCGCCATTTTCTCTTCACAGCTCCGCAGGAAGGCAGCTCCCCAGGCTCTCCCCTGTAGTTTTCAGGCTCAAAGGGTTAAAAAGAGAGGGGGGGCACTAAATTTAGGCGCAATTTGTGTATACAAGCAGCTATTAGGGGAAAAAATCACTCAGTTATAGTGTTAATCCCTGCATTATATAGCGCTCTGGTGTGTGCTGGCATACTCTCTCTCTGTCTCCTCAACAGACTTTGTGGGGTCCTGTCCTCAGTCAGAGCATTCCCTGTGTGTGTGCGGTGTGTCGGTACGGCTGTGTCGACATGTTTGATTAGGAAGGTTACATGGAGGCGGAGCAGATGCCGATAAAAGCGATGTCGCCCCCTGTGGGGTCGACACCAGAGTGGATGGATAGGTGGAAGGTATTAACCGACAATGTCAACTCCTTACATAAAAGGCTGGATGACGTAACAGCTGTGGGACAGCCGGCTTTTCAGCCCGCGCCTGCCCAGGCGTCTCAAAGGCCATCAGGGGCTCAAAAAACGCCCGTTACCTCAGATGGCAGACACAGATGTTGACACGGAGTCTGACTCCAGGGTCGACGAGGTTGAGACATATACAAAATCCACTAGGAACATTCGTTGCATGATCTCGGCAATGAAAAATGTGTTACACATTTCTGACATTAACCCAAGTACCACATAAAAGGGGTTTTATGTTTGGGGAGAAAAAGCAGCCAGTGTTTTGTTCCCCCATCAGATGAGTGAATGAAGAGTGTGAAGAAGCGTGGGTTCCCCGATAAGAAACTTGTAATTTCTAAAAAGTTACTGCTGGCGTGCCCTTTCCCGCCAGAGGATAGGTCACGTTGGGAGATATCCCCTAGGGTGGATAAGGCGCTCACACATTTGTCATAAAAGGTGGCACTACCGTTTTAGGATATGACCACTTTGAAGGAGCCTGCTGATAAAAAGCAGGAGGCTATCCTAAAGTCTGTATATACACACTCAGGTATTGTACTGAGACCTGCAATTACCTCAGCATGAATAGTGCTGCTGCAGCAGGGTCTGATACCCTGTCAGATAATATTAATACCCTAGACAGGGATAATATTTGGCTAACATAGAGCATATTAAAGACGTAGTCTTATATATGAAGGATGCACAGAGGGATATTTGCCGGCTGGTATCCAGAATTAATGCAAGGTCCATTCTGCCAGGAGGGTATTAGAGACCCGGCAGTGGACAGGTGATGCTGATTTTAAAAGGCACATGGAGATTCTGCCTTATAAGGGTGAGGAATTGTTTGGGGATGGTCTCTGGGACCTCGTATACACAGTAACAGCTGGGAAGAAATTTTTTTACCTCAGGTTTCCTCACAGCCTAAGAAAGCACTGTATTATCAGGTACAGTCCTTTCGGCTTCAGAAAAGCAAGGGGGCCAAAGGCGCTTCCTTTTCTGCACAAGGGAAGAAGGAAAAGGCTGCACAGACAGCCAGTTCCCAGGATCAAAAATCTTCCCCCGCTTCCTCTGAGTCCACAGCATGACGCTGGGGCTCCACAGGTGGAGACAGGTGCGATGGGGGCGCGTCTCGGGAACTTCAGGGCCCAGTGGGCTTGCCCACAGGTGGATTCCTGGGTTCTGCAAGTAGTATCACAGGAATACAAGCTGGAGTTCGAGACGACTCCCCCTAGCTGTTACCTCACATCAGCCTTGCCTGCTGCCCTCGGAGATAGGGAGTTAGTACTGGTGGCAATTCACAAGCTGTACTTCCAGCAGGTGAAATCAAGGTACCCCTCCTTCAACAAGGCCGGGGTTACTATTCCAAAAAGTTTGTGGTACCGAAACCAGACGGTTCGGTGAGACCCATTCTACAATTGAAATCCTTGAACATTTATGTACGAAGGTTCAAATTCAAAATGGAATCGCTCAGGGCGATTATTGCAAGCCTGGAGAATTTTCAGGGTATCACTGGACATCAAGGATGCTTACCTACATGTCCCTCTTTACCCTCCTCACCAGGAGTATCTCAAAATTGTGGTACAGGATTGTCATTACCAATTCCAGACCTTGCCGTTGGTCTGTCCCCGGCACCGAGGGTATTTACCAAGGAAATGGCCAAAATAATTATCCCGTACTTGGACAATCTCCTTATAAAGGCGAGGTCCAGGGAGCAGTTGTTTGTCAGGGTAGCAGTATCTCGGGAAGTGCTACAACAGCACGGCTGGATTCTGAATATTCCAAAGTCGCAGCTGGTTCCTACGACGCGTCTACTGTTCCTGGGTATGGTTCTGGACACAGACCAGAAAAAAGTGTTTCTCTCGGAGGAGAAAGCCAAGGAGCTGTCATCTCTAGTCAGAGGCCTCCTGAAACCAAAACAGGTGTCGGTGCATCACTGCACGCGAGTCCGGTAAAAAAAAATGGTAGCTTCCTACGAAGCAATTCCATTCGGCAGGTTCCATACAAGAACTTTTCAGTGGGACCTGTTGGACAAGTGGTCCGGATCACATCTTCAGATGCATCGGCTGATAACCCTGTCTCCAAGGACCAGGGTATCTCTGCTGTGGTGGCTGCAGAGTGCTCATCTTCAAGAGGGCCGCAGATTCGCCATACAGGACTGGGTCCTGGTGACCACGGATGCCAGCCTTCGAGGCTGGGGGGCAGTCACACAGGGAAGAAACTTCCAGGGACTATGGTCAAATCTGGAGATTTCCCTACACATAAATATTCTGGAACTAAGGGCCATTTACAATGCCCTAAGTCAGGCAAGACCCCTGCTTCAAAACCAGCTGGTACTGATCCAATCAGACAACATTACGGCAGTCGCCCATGTAAACCGACAGGGCGGCACAAGAAGCAGGATGGCGTGGCAGAAGCCACAAGGATTCTCCGATGGGCGGAAAATCACGTGTTAGCACGGTCAGCAGTGTTCATTCCGGGAGTGGACAACTGGGAAGCAGACTTCCTCAGCAGACACGACCTACACCCGGGAGAGTGGGGACTTCATACAGAAGTCTTCCAACTGATTGTAAACCATTGGGAAAGGCCACAGGTGGACATGATGGCGTCCCGCCTAAACAAAAAGCTAGAAAGATATTGTGCCAGGTCGAGAGACCCTCAGGCAATAGCTGTGGACGCTCTAGGGACACCGTGGGTGTACCAGTCGGTTTATGTGTTCCTTCCTCTTCCTCTCATACCCAAGGTACTGAGGATAATAAGGAAAAGAGGAGTAAGTACTATACTCATTGTTCCGGATTGGTCAAGAAGAACTTGGTACCCGGAACTTCAAGAAATAATCTCAGAGGACCCATGGCCTCTACCGCTCAGACAGGACTTGCTGCAGCAGGGGCCGTGTCTGTCCCAAGACTTACCACGGCTGCGTTGGCGGCATGGCAGTTGAACGCCGGATCCTGAAGGAAAAGGACATTCCGGAGGAAGTCATTCCTACGCTGATTAAAGCTTGGAAAGAAGTAACCGCAACCATTATCACCGCATTTGGCGAAAATATGTTGCGTGGTGTGAGGCCAGGAAGGCCCCAGCAGAGGAATTTCAGCTGGGTCGATTTCTGCACTTCCTACTGTCAGGAGTGACTATGGGCCTAAAATTGGGTTCCATTAAGGTCCAGATTTCGGTTCTGTCGATTTTCTTCCAGAAAGAACTGGCTTCACTGCCTGAAGTTCAGACATTTGTAAAAGGAGTGCTGCATATTCAGCCCCCTTTTGTGCCTTCAGTGGCACATTGGGATCTCAACGTGGTGTTGGATTTTCTAAAATCACACTGGTTTGAACCACTTAAAACCATAGATTTAAAATATCTCACGTGAAAGGTGGTCATGCTATTGGCCTTGGCTTCGGCCAGGTGTGTGTCAGAATTGGCGGCTTTGTTGGGTAAAAGCCCTTATCTGTTTTTCCATATGGATAGGGCAGAATTGAGGACTCGTCCCCAGTTTCTCCCTAAGGTGGTATCAGCTTTTCACTTGAACCAACCTATTGTGGTGCCTGCGGCTACTAGGGACTTGGAGGATTCCAAGTTACTTGACATAGTCAGGGCCTTGAAAATTATGTTTCCAGGACGGCTGGAGTCAGGAAAACTGACTCGCTATTTATCCTGTATGCACCCAACAAGTTGGGTGCTCCTGCTTCTAAGCAGACTATTGCTTGCTAGATTTGTAGCACAATTCAGCTTGCGCATTCTGCGGCTGGACTGCCGCATCCTAAATCTGTAAAAGCCCATTCCACAAGGAAGAGGGCTCTTCTTGGGCGGCTGCCGAGGGGTCTCGGCTTTACAACTTTGCCGAGCTGCTACTTGGTCAGGGTCAAACACGTTTGCAAAATTCTACAAAATTGATACCCTGGCTGAGGAGGACCTTGAGTTCTCTCATTCGGTGCTACAGAGTCATCCGCACTCTCCCACCTGTTTGGGAGCTTTGGTATAATCCCCATGGTCCTTACGGAGTTCCCAGCATCCACTAGGACGTCAGAGAAAATAAGATTTTACTCACCGGTAAATCTATTTCTCGTAGTCCGTAGTCCCAAGTGTGGATTGTCTGCAATACTTGTATATAGTTATTGCCTAACTAAAGGGTTATTGTTGAGCCATCTGTTGAGAGGCTCAGTTATATTTCATACTGTTAACTGGGTATAGTATCACGAGTTATACGGTGTGATTGGTGTGGCTGGTATGAGTCTTACACGGGATTCAAAATCCTTCCTTATTGTGTCAGCTCTTCCGGGCACAGTATCCTAACTGAGGTCTGGAGGAGGGTCATAGTGGGAGGAGCCAGTGCACACCAGGTAGTCCTAAAGCTTTCTTTAGTTGTGCCCAGTCTCCTGCGGAGCCGCTATCCCCATGGTCCTTACGGAGTTCCCAGCATCCACTACGGACTACGAGAAATAGATTTACCGGTGAGTAAAATCTTATTTTAATTCTGTCCCTATATCTCTCACCAAGTTTTAGTACATAGACCTCATAGGGTTGTAAGGCATATATGCCATTCTCTACTCCTGTGTCGTTGTTTATTCATATATAGTGTTTATATAAAACCATGGCAGCACTTTGGCTACATCCACCTAGGAGCGCCGGCTTAGGAAAACAAAAACAAAGTCATGAATGGAGACAGCATTCACTTTTGACAATGTGGAGTAGATTTGCGAGATATTAAAGCATCAGTGGCTTTGACTGATATTTTATAACTATCAATAGAAAGGATTCTGATGATCTGCATCTTTGACAACCTGCACATTAGTAAATCTCCCTCTACGGACTCCCGAAAACTGATTGTAGAATTATTCTGGCAAGACTGATTGAAGTACAATGAACCAGAAAATCTGACACATTCTCATCTTAATATTTCTACAAGTATCATAAACAAAGAACATAAGTTTGCAGATGTCGCCAGCCTCATTGTTGCCGCAATGCATATGCACTGTAGTGATTAAGTGTGACTGTGACCATTCGCACTTGTGATCGCACAATGTTAAGTCTATCGGCCTTGGGTATGCTGATAAACACAAGCCAGTAAATGTGTAAATGTCCAACGCCAAACTAGTGGCGGATGCGAATAGCCATAGCAACAACGAGGCTGGCTACATCTCTATGTAAGCACTGTTACATTGCCCATTGTTTAACACAAGACATATCCTAATGATATATGCCATATGCTTCATACATGTCTTACCATGGTAATATGTGCCATTAAACCAATTAATCCCATGATCAATAACATTATTGATAAAAAGTTAGTTTTTTGACTCCTTTTTACATTATCTTGTTCGCCAAATGCCTGTAAAAGTAAAAAAGAAAAAAGAAAAACATACATTAAATTAAATATGAGATGGAATCGTTTATTTAAATTTCTTTTGATAAAGACCAAATGATTCAATTGCATGAAATGTGGCAAACACGGTAGTAAATGTTGTCCACACAGGTCCAGGCATCACACCAACAAAAGTATTCCCGCTACCCTGACACTGACTAGTATGCTAGTACTACTGGGTACGCTTCGGCAATGTTTTATAAATGTGCTATAAACTGCCATGTGTTTGTGCCACTGCCCTGTTGCTTAGTAACCAGCCAGCACGCTGCAGCCTTTAACTACTGTTGGTGAAAACAGTAATGTGAAATTAAGGTTATTGAGGTTAATAATACTGTAGAAACAAGAAAAGGGCCACATTATGTGATTTTAGCTTTTTAAATTTTTTTTTTTCAAAGAACAGTACAAACAATAGAGTTATATCTTTTTAACTCATAGCTCTGTTCAAACTGCATGAAGTCGCATGGCATATAGATACACGTGAACAAAGCACCAGAGGCGTAACTAGGATTTTCGGAGCCCAGGGCAAGATGAAGAGTGGCGCCCCCCCCCCCAAAAAAAAAAAAACACTAAAAGAAGTATGTGCTCGCGCCCTGAAAAAATGGCCATGACCACGCACCAGAAGGGGTGTGGCCACACTCCGGAAGGGGTGTGGCCACTGAAAATAGGGCGTGCCAACATTACTATCACCTACCCCGTGTCGCTTCTCAGCACACTATCATCCATCCCTTGTGTCGTCTCTTAGCACACCTTCATTCGATTTTTGCACAGTACGTATGCAGAGTCCTCTCTTTACACAGTGCCAGATACACAGTGCTCCACAGTGCCAGATACACAGTGACAGATACAGCGCCCCACAGCGCCAGATACAATGCCGCACAGTGCCAGTTACATGCCCCACAGTGCCAGTTACATTGCACCACAGTGCCAGATACATTGCCCCACAGTGCCAGATAAATTGCCCCACAGTGCCAGTTACAATGCTCCACAGTGCCAGATACAATGCTCCACAGTGCCAGATACATGCTCCACAGTGCCAGATACATTACCCCACAGTGCCAGTTACAATGCACCACAGTGCCAGTCACATGCCCCACAGTGCCAGTCACATGCCCCACAGTGCCAGTCACATGCCCCACAGTGCCAGTCACATGCCCCACAGTGCCAGTTACATTGCCCCACTGTGTCAGATACATGCTCTATAGTGCCAGTTCCATGCCCCACAGTGCCAGATATATGCCCCACAGTGCCAGATATAAAATCCCACCCCCCGTCACTCACCGCTTCTCTGTGCTATGTGAGGGGAGGAGAGTGCAGCGCAGCACCTCTCCTGCCCCTCAACGCTCTGGCGGCGGCTATGTGGTCTCCGGTGGCGGCTATGGCTATGTAGCGCTATGTGGCGCCGATTCGTTAGCCAATCAGAGCTCGCGGATCAGCAGCCAATCAGGAGCCGGTCCGCAAGCTCTGATTGGCTAACACCAGTGTCCTTGGACACACGCAGCGCTGCTGGCAGTGCGGCAGCGGCGGTGAGGACATTGAGGGGAGGGAGATACGCTGCGCTCTCCTCCCATCACATTGCGGCATGACGGGGGTGAGTGGGCATGATTCCCTGGCCACCAGTGGCGCCCCCCTCTGCTGGGCCTGCCAAGGCGCCCAGGGCACGTGCCCCACTCGCCCTACCCTAGTTACGCCTCTGCAAAGCACACTAGGGTAAAGTGCACCAAACAGTACAATTTACAGCAGAGTGCAGCGCAGCAATCAGTAGTGTGCCTCCATAGTCACTATAGAGCACAGCCACTTTTGGATACAGCACAGCTAATACAGCAGAGTATAGTGCAGCATACAGCAGTATGCAGTCAGTGTGCCCCTACATACAGTCACCATAGAGCACAGCCATTTGTGGACAAAGCACAGCTAATACAGCATAGTGCAGCATCGAGCAGCATGCCCCTACATACAGTCACTATAAAGAACAGCCACTTGCGGAGACAGCACAGCTAATACAGCAGAGTATAGCGCAGCATACAGCAGTGTTAAGTCCCTGTGACACTACATATAGTCACCATAGAGCACAGCCACTTGTGAACAAAGTACAGCTAATACAGTAGAGTATAGCACAGCATGCAGCAGCGTGCAGTCAGTGTGTCCCTACATATAGTCACCATAGAGCACAGCCACTTGTGAACAAAGTGCAGCTAATACAGTAGAGTATAGCACAGCATACAGCAGCGTGCAGTCAGTGTGTCCCTATACAGTCACTGGAGCACAGCCACTTGTGGATACAGCACAGCAAATACAGCAGAGGACAGCGTAGCAAATGGCAATGTGCTTTAGTGTGAAATGGCGCAAGTTCCGGACGCAGCATCTTAAATAGAATCCAAGTCCTGCGAGAATCCGACACCGGGAGGATGATGTTCGGCCTCGATGTGGGCTCTGAGTCTAGGCGGGAACACCCAAGCTGCGGCTCAGATGAACTTGGATCAGTAAATCAGTCAAGAGCTAGCTAGGCAACCACAAGAGCTCATATACTATACGTGGTGGTGGCTTCTCTACATAAGGAAGGCAAATGGCACTATAATATTTATTGAAATTTTGCAATATAGGGGTACAGCAAGCAACAACAACAACGAGGAAAGGGAACATGGGGTAGGAACACATGGGAAACTGAATACACAGACTACTGTACAAAAACCAGTAACTCAAAACAGGCTAAAGAGACATAGATAAACAGTCAGATAACAGAAAGCAATACCAACAGTTCAAGGGGAAACATCCTCTATCTGATTATATTGTAATGGGTCTGAGAGGGAAGGTTTGTGAATTAACTGAGCGACAACATTATCAGTTACATATTCATGCCAGGCCATCCACTTCAATGGGGATGAGGCTGAAGAAGAATAGGGAACAAAGGTTATTTCCAAGTTAAAATTAAAATGAACTCTACAATCTCCATGCAGATCTTGACAATATATGTACAAACATAAACATGGAACAAAGTAACATAGTAACATAGTACTTGAGGTTCAGTATAGGCAAATTGCCCACCGTGTTCAACCTGATTTAAGTTGTGATGATCCTACATACTTGATGAATAATGTTTTATGACTAGTTAGCTACTATAACTCGTGTTACCCCCGGATTAACCACGTTGATATTTTAAGTATTATAACCTTGGATAGCTTTTTCATTCAGAAATTTATCCATTCCTTTTTTAAATCCAATGACAGAGTCTGCCATTACCACCTTCCCTGGCAGGGAATTCCACATCCTGATTGCCCTAACAGTAAAGAACCCTTTCCTCCATTGCGTTCAGAACTTTCTCTCCTCCAGTCGCAGTGAGTGCCCACGTGTCCTAAACTGTGTTCTTTTAATAAATAACTCCTCTGATAACTCTTTGTGATGTCCCTTTACATATTTGAAGATATTAATAATATCTCCTCTTAGGCGCCTCTTCTAGTGTATACATATTCAGCCTAGTAAGTATTTCCTTATAGTCCAGTCCTTCTAAGCCTTTAATCAATTTAGTAGCTCGCCTTTGAACACTTTCGAATACACTGATGTCTTTTTTATACAATGGTGCCCAAAACTGAACACAATATTCCAGGTGCGGAGGTACCAATGTCTTATACAGCGGCATGATTACATCCGAGTCCCTTGTCTCAATTCCCCTATTTATGCACGCTAGCACCTTACTTGCCTTCTTTACTGTGTTTTGACATTGTGTATGGTTATTAAGCCTATTATCAAAGAATAGCCCCAAATCTTTTTCCAACTCTGTTTCCCCTATGCATTCTCCATTTAATATGTAGGATGCAAGTTTGTTTTTAGTCCCAAAATGCATAACCTTGCATTTGTCTGTATTGAACCTCATTTTCCATTTAGACGCCCAGAGTTCAAGTTTAGATAGAGCATTCTGCAAGGACTCCACATCTAATTCTGAATTTATTACCTTACACAGTTTAGTATCATCTGCAACGATTAACACTGTGCTTTCCAGGTCTATTTCTAGGTCATTGATAAATATGTTGAACAGTAGTGGTCCGAGTACGGACCCTTGTGGTATTCCGCTGACTACTGGGGACCAGGTTGAGGACTTCCCGTTGACCACTACTCGCTGTAACCTGCTATCCAACCAGATGCTTATCCATGTGCAAATAGTTTTTCCTAGGCCAAGCTCCTTTAATTTGATCATCAGTCTCCTGTGAGGAACTGTATTGAAGGCTTTTGCAAACTTTAGGAAGGCCACATCCACTGCTTTTTCTTGATCAAGATTATTGCTCACTTCCTGGTAGAAGCTAATTAAGTTAGTCTGACATGACCTGTCCCTCACAAACCCGTGCTGGTTCTTGCTAATAATCCTAGTGGACTGTAGATACTCCTATATGCTGTTGCTTAGAATTCCTTCCAATATTTTCCCCACTATAGATGTTAAACTAACTGGTCTGTAGTTTCACGGAAGATTTTTGGATCCCTTTTTAAATAATGGCACTACCTCAGCTATACGCCAATCCTTCAGTACCAAGTGTTGTACAATTGGTTGGAAGCCAATTGAGAAGACATGAAAGATTCTTGATGAGGGAATCTCGATAATAAACTAAAGGCAGATCATGACAGAACAATGAAAAGATTACAAAGTAGAGTCATCATTTCCCCACACCCTATAAGAAGCATGTGGGTTTTGAAAGACACCTGACACTACACCGACTTCAGACTTCCTGTTCTCGAGGGAGGATTTATGCCCTATCCTAACATGACCACCAAGATCATTACTGAGCATGTGCAGGGGACATCTTGTTTTTAATGCGTAAGTGACAGGATGGGAAACAAAGTCTCCTGTTCAGCTTTTATGAGAGACTTGGTTAATACTGTACCTGTTCTAGAGCTGTTCCAGCATCCCTGTCCCACTAACTGTTTGCAGAATACTTTCACCGGCTTGCGAGCTGTATGACACCCCACTCAACCTCAAGCTCCACTCCATCACCAGTGTACATGTAACTGTGAATGGCTGTACCTGCTATATAGTAACTAACACCTCTGGTTAAGTAACTGAACTATTCATAGTTTGAGTCATCTGACTGCTGGTGTGTGCCTAGATGCAGTGTCAACACCTGCACATACATCATTTACAACAGGTTATGGGCACAGACACCCAGACACATAAGCTACTAGTATGCAGAGAGCAGCATACAGATGACATAGTAATCACATGTAGTGCAGACTGCCATAGAGAACAGAGTGAAGACAGCACCAAGTGTTTCCAGTGTAGCAGAACAATAGCTGTTTAGTGCACAAAGGCTGCATAGTTATGGCTGTAAGAAGCAGGTATGCAGGCTCTTCATCTATGACAATGATACCTGATATATTCCTGCGCACTTTCACTGCAGCCAAACAAGGTATTTTCCAGGTGCGTCACCTAACACACCGAAAAGCATATACACAAAAGGGTTTAGGAAAAAAACTCAAGTGGTGCAGAACAAGAATGGTAACTATATGTATTACCCTTGTGAGTTAGAGTCCAATACTCTTCAAATCGGGAAGGTTCTTTGTAGGGTTCGCTTCCAGGGAGATGTATTTGAAAAAAAAAACAGAGTACAAAACAGCGTTCAGAAAATATGGTCAATGCAGAAAGTCACGGTGGGGGGCAACCCAGACCCCTTTGGCTAAGCAATGTCCAAGACATGTGATTTCCATACGTAAGGTTCACCACGGTGGATGATATGGCGTATTGCTTACATGCGTGCTTACATGGAACGAATGCAGATGGAACACATAAAGGTATCTTTAAGCTTCCTACGATCGCTCTTTATTCGGCAAGGTTCTTATGTTGACATACTCCCCAGCGATATTTATGCAAAAAGAACACAGTACCAGGAACAAATGTTAAATACGCTGCTTATGGGGATTCAAAAATGTGGGGATCACCCCAAATTCCTCCGGCTAGGTGATATATAGAGTGTGTGAATTTTATCCGTAAGGTTCACCTCAGTGCTTAGTTCAGAATACTGCTCACATATATGCTTACATAGAATGTATATAAATAAGACATATAAAGGTATCTTTATCCTTCTACACGTGATATAGCCAAACTTTGGACAATGTGTACTCGTTCACTCCTATTCCTTATATCAAATGAGTGCTCACATGAGCGCTTACTTCAAATGTTGAAGTACTTCCATATAAAGGTATCTTTGGATATCTTCAAGTGCCAGCCCCCTTTAATCCATCCGTGTCTGTGAGCTGGAGCACGCATGTAAGCAATACGCCATATCATCCACCGTGGTGAACCTTACGGATAAAAATCACGTTTCTTGAACAATGCTTAGTCAAAGGAGTCTGGGTTGCCCCCCACCGTGACCTTCTGCATTGACCATATTTTCTGAACGCTGTTTTGTACTTTCTGTTTTTTTCAAATACATCTCCCTGGAAGCGAACCTTCCCGATTTGAAGAGTATTGGGTAATACATATAGTTACCATTCTTGTTCTGCGCCACTTGAGGTTTTTTCCTAAACCCTTTTGTGTGTAGGATCTTCATCTATGATGGGATTTATCAAGCGTAAAGGCTTAAAGGTGCAGTGAATTTATACAACTTTGAAGTTTGCTAGATAAATGCAATTGAAAGATTGTGGAACATTACAGTAAATCCTGGTGCAGATCCAAGCCCAGATAATGTAGAGAGGGATATGGGCACTATTGGTTTAAGTGTGGAGCAACATGAATACTCTATTATACATAGGAAGACACCAGCTAAAGACATTTGGGAAGCACTAGAGGCAGTGTACCAAGCTGGAGGTCTCATGAGGAGAATATATTAAGATGTGTATCATATAAAACAAAATTAAGAAAATTGAACAGTATGAGTGATTAAATAGACAAAATGATGTCTATTTTTTCAGCAATAAACATCTGAGTGCAAGTAGATGGTGAAGAGATTGCTACAGCAATGTTATAGAACTTGACGCCTGAGTATGAAGTCATAGTTGTGGTGTTGAAGGCAAACACAGCAAAGCTAACCACAGACAGTCAGAGAAAGGTTATTACAGTTTAATGAATGTGTGCCCTGTGATTCAAGTGCTGAGACTACTGCTTTACATATAAAAAAGTGAAAAAAATAGGATTTTGGTACCTATCTGTAAATCCTTTTCGCGTAGTCAGTAGAGGATGCTGGGTTCCACATTAGTACAATGGGGGTATAGACAGGTCCACCAGGAGCCATTGGCATTTTAAGAGTTTGAGCGTGTGGGCTGGCTCCTCCCTCTATGCCCCTCCTACCAGACTCAGTCTAGAAACTGTGCCCGAGGAGACAACATACTTCGAGAGAAGGATTTAACACAGATAGTGGCGAGATTCATACCAGCTCACACATACAAGGCACGTCAAGTGAACTAGCTTGAACTACTTAGCAACAGCTGAAACATTACTTACCAAGTAACAATGCAGTACTCAACTAAAACGAAGTTGTACTGAACCAAATAACAATTGCAGGAAAACGAAGCGCTGGGAAAGCATCCAGCATCCTCTACAGACTACGAGAAAAGGATTTACTGGTAGGTACCAAAATCCTATTTTCTCTTACGCCTTAGAGCAGGCATGTCCAACCTGCCACCCTCCAGCTGTTGAGAAACTACACATCCCAGCATGCCCTGACACAGCTTTAGCATTCTCTGACAGCAAAACAGTGTCAGGGCATGCTGGGATATGTAGTTTCACAACAGCTGGAGGGCCGCAGGTTGGACATGCCTGCCCTAGAGAATGCTGGGGTCCATATTAGTACCATGGGGATGTACCAAAGCTTCCAGAATGGGAGGGAGAGCGCGGAGGCTCCTGCAGAACTGACTGACTGAACTGCAGATCAGAGGCCAAAGTATCGAACTTGTAGAAATTAGCAAACGTGTTCGACCTAAACCAAGTGGCAGCTCGGCAAAGTTGCACTGCCAAGACACCCCGGGCAGCTGCCCAGGAAGACCCCACCTTACGAGTAGAGTGGGCCTTAACAGATTTTGGACACGGCAGTCCTGCCGTAGAATAAGCGTGCTGGAGAGTGGACCTAATCCAGTGAGAAATAGTCTGCTTAAAATCAGGACACATCCAAGGACTTTGAAGTAATTGAGGAGTCAGTAGCCACTGGCACCACAATAGGTTGGTTGATATGAAATGCCAACACAACCTTTGGAAGAAACTGCTGACCAGTCCAGAGCTCAGCTCTATCTTCATGGAAGATTAAGTAAGGGCTTTTACATGATAAAGCCCTCAGCTCGGACACGTCTAGCAGAAGCTAAGGCCAACAAAGTGACTGCCTTCCAAGTAAGAAATTTGAGCTCTACCACCTGTAGAGGCTCAAACCACGTTAAGGTCCCATGGCGCCATTGGCGGTACAAAGAGAGGTTGGATATGCAGGACTCCCTTCAAAAAGGTCTGAACATCAGGGAGGGCAGCCAATTGTTTCTGAAAGAAAATGGATAGGGCTGAAATCTGGACCTTCACAGATCCCAGCCTCAGACCCATATCCACACCTGCTTGCAGGAAGAGGAGGAAACGTCCCAGTTGAAAATCCACCGTAGGAAACTTCTTGGACTCACACCAAGAGACATATTTTTTCAAAATATGATGGTAACGTTTAGACGTTACCCCTTTCTTAGCCTGTATGAGGGTAGGAATAACTTTTTTCAGTATACCCTTCCGAGCAAGAATCAGGCACTCAGCTTCCATGCTGTCAAATGAAGCCACGGTACGTCTTGATAGGCGAACGGCCCCTGCTGTAGTTGGTCCTCCCGAAGAGGAAGAGCCCTTTTTCGCCAGTCTGGGGCAATGAGGATCGCTTGTACCCTTGTTCCCCTTATGAGCTTTAGGATTCTTGGGATGAGTGGGAGTGGTGCAAACACGTACACTGACTGGAACACACACGGAGACACCAGGGCATCCACTGCCACTGCCTGTGGATCCCTCGACCTGAAACAATAATGCCAAAGCTTCTTGTTGAGACGAGAGGCCATCATGTCTATTTGGAGTAGACCTCAAAGATCTGTTACTTCCTTGAACACCTCCAGATGGAGTCCCCACTCTCCTGGATGGAGATCGTGTCTGCTGAGGAAGTCTGCTTCCCAGTTGTCTACTCCCGGAATAAAGATGGCTGACAGCGCCATTGAGTGCTTTTCTGTCCAGAGGAGTATTCTTGTCACCTCTGACATTGCCGCTCTGCTCTTGGTTCTGCCCTGTCGGATTATGTAAGCCACTGTTGTTACGTTGTCCGACTGCACTTGAATGGCCCGATTTCTTAGAAGAGGGGCCGTCTGAAGAAGACCGTTGTAGATGGCTCTTAGTTCCAGATTGTTGATGGGCAGGCCAGCTTCCAGGCTTGACCACCATCCTTGGAAGGTCTGCAGAGTGACTGCTCCCCAGCCACTGAGGCTCACATCCGATGTTAGCAGGCCCAAATTCTGAATCCCGATCCTGCGGCCTTCCAGGAGGTGAGGCAATTGGAGCCACCAGAGGAGTGAAATCCTCGCCCTTGGTGACAGGCGATTTCTCTGATGCATGTGGAGATGAGATCCCGATCACTTGTCCAGGAGATCCAGTTGGAAGGACCGAGCATGGCACCTCCCATTGTGGAGAGCCTCGTATGAGGCCACAGTCTTTCCAAATAGGTGAATGCATTGATGAACTGACACCCGGGTTGGCTTCAAGACATCCCGGACCATGGATTGGATCCTGCGCAAGAAGCACTCGCTGCACTTCTGTATCCAGGACTATTCCCAGAAATGACAATCTCTGGGTTGGTTCCAAATGTGACTTTGGAAAATTCAGAACCCAATGGACTGCAGCAGCTTCTCTTTGGACGATGCCTTTATCAGGAGATCATCCAGATAAGGACTGATGTTCACACCCTGCTTGCGGAGTAGTATAATAATTTTTGCCATCACCTTGGTAAACACCCTTGGTGCTGTGGAGAGGCCAAATGGCAGAGCCTTGAACTGAAAATGACAGTCCAGCAATGCGAAGCGGAGATAACCCTGATGCGACAGCCAGATCGGAATGTGAAGTTACGCATCCTTGATATCCAGTGATACCAGGAATTCCCCCTCTTCCAGACCTGATATCACCGCCCTGAGAGATTCCATCTTGAACTCCTTTAGAAAGGGGTTCAATGACTTTAAGTTCAGATTGGGACATACCGAACCATCCGGTTTCGGTACCACAAAAAGGTTCGAATAGTAACCTTTGTTCAGCATTTGAGGTGGTACCGGCACAATGACTTGTGCATCCACCAGCTTCTGGATAGCATCTTGAAGCACTGCGCTGTCCTCCAACAGAGTTAGTAAGCCCGACTTGAAAAAGCGATGAGGAGGGAGACTTTGAAATTCCAGCCTGTATACCTGAGACACAATATCTACTACCCAAGGATCCAGGCCGGACTATATCTAGACATGACTGAAATGTCCAAGTCTTGCTCCCACAGGCCCCACCACCAGGCCTTGCAGTCCACTGTCATGCGGAGGACT
Source organism: Pseudophryne corroboree (assembly GCF_028390025.1). Classification (NCBI taxonomy): domain Eukaryota; kingdom Metazoa; phylum Chordata; class Amphibia; order Anura; family Myobatrachidae; genus Pseudophryne; species Pseudophryne corroboree. The sequence goes on along the minus strand of NC_086448.1, from coordinate 140,882,378 downwards.
TTGGGGTACCCGAAGCAGGCTTTTGTTCCTGGGAACCTGCAGCGGCAGGTTTCTTGGACTTAACCCTACCTCCCCTAAAGAAGGTATTGGATGTTCTGGCCTTTCTAGGCTTGTTAGGCTGAAAGGACTGCTGCGCAGCTGAGGAGAAGGATTTCTTCGGAGCAGGTGCTGCTGAGGGAAGAAATGGAGACTTACCCGCTGTAGTGGTGGATACCCACTAGAGATGAGCGGGTTCGGTTTCTCTGAATCCGAACCCGCACGAACTTCATGTTTTTTCTCACGGGTCCGAGCGACTCGGATCTTCCCGCCTTGCTCGGTTAACCCGAGCGCGCCCGAACGTCATCATGACGCTGTCGGATTCTCGCGAGACTCGGATTCTATATAAGGAGCCGCGCGTCGCCGCCATTTTCACACGTGCATTGAGATTGATAGGGAGAGGACGTGGCTGGCGTCCTCTCCATTTAGATTAGAAGAGAGAGAGAGAGAGAGAGATTGACCTGATTTACTGGAGCTTAGGACTCGGAGTACTGTAGAAGTGTAGAGAGTGCAGAGTTTACTAGTGACTGACCACAGTGACCACCAGACAGTGCAGTTTATTTAATATATCCGTTCTCTGCCTGGAAAAAACGATACACACAGTGACTCAGTCACATACCATATCTGTGTGCACTGCTCAGCCCAGTGTGCTGCATCATCTATGTATATATTATATATCTGACTGTGCTCAGCTCACACAGCTTATAATTGTGGGGGAGACTGGGGAGCACTGCAGTGCCAGTTATAGGTTATAGCAGGAGCCAGGAGTACATATTATATTAAAATTAAACAGTGCACACTTTTGCTGCAGGAGTGCCACTGCAGTGTGACTGACCAGTGACCTGACCACACTGACCACCAGTATAGTTAGTAGTATACTATATTGTGATTGCCTGAAAAAGTTAAACACTCGTCGTGTGACTTCACTTGTGTGGTGTTTTTTTTTTTATTCTATAAAAAACTCATTCTGCTGACAGACAGTGTCCAGCAGGTCCGTCATTATATAATATATATATACCTGTCCGGCTGCAGTAGTGATATATATATATTTTTTATATCATTATTTATCATCCAGTCGCAGCAGACACAGTACGGTAGTTCACGGCTGTAGCTACCTCTGTGTCGGCACTCGGCAGTCCATCCATAATTGTATACCACCTACCCGTGGTTTTTTTTTCTTTCTTCTTTATACATACATACTACTACATCTCTTTATCAACCAGTCTATATTAGCAGCAGACACAGTACAGTACGGTAGTCCACGGCTGTGGCTACCTCTGTGTCGGCACTCGGCAGTCCGTCCATAATTGTATACCACCTACCCGAGGTTTTTTTTTTCTTTCTTCTTTATACATACATACTACTACATCTCTTTATCAACCAGTCTATATTAGCAGCAGACACAGTACGGTAGTTCACGGCTGTAGCTACCTCTGTGTCGGCACTCGGCAGTCCGTCCATAATTGTATACCACCTACCCGTGGTTTTTTTTTCTTTCTTCTTTATACATACATACTACTACATCTCTTTATCAACCAGTCTATATTAGCAGCAGACACAGTACGGTAGTTCACGGCTGTGGCTACCTCTGTGTCGGCACTCGGCAGTCCGTCCATAATTGTATACCACCTACCCGAGGTTTTTTTTTCTTTCTTCTTTATACATACATACATACTACTACATCTCTTTATCAACCAGTCTATATTAGCAGCAGACACAGTACAGTATGGTAGTTCACGGCTGTAGCTACCTCTGTGTCGGCACTCGGCAGTCCGTCCATAATTGTATACCACCTACCCGTGGTTTTTTTTTCTTTCTTCTTTATACATACATACTACTACATCTCTTTATCAACCAGTCTATATTAGCAGCAGACACAGTACAGTACAGTAGTTCACGGCTGTGGCTACCTCTGTGTCGGCACTCGGCAGTCCGTCCATAATTGTATACCACCTACCCGAGGTTTTTTTTTCTTTCTTCTTTATACATACATACATACTACTACATCTTTTTATCAACCAGTCTATATTAGCAGCAGACACAGTACAGTATGGTAGTTCACGGCTGTAGCTACCTCTGTGTCGGCACTCGGCAGTCCGTCCATAATTGTATACCACCTACCCGTGGTTTTTTTTTCTTTCTTCTTTATACATACATGCTACTACATCTCTTTATCAACCAGTCTATATTAGCAGCAGACACAGTACAGTACAGTAGTTCACGGCTGTGGCTACCTCTGTGTCGGCACTCGGCAGTCCGTCCATAATTGTATACCACCTACCCGAGGTTTTTTTTTCTTTCTTCTTTATACATACATACTACTACATCTCTTTATCAACCAGTCTATATTAGCAGCAGACACAGTACAGTACGGTAGTTCACGGCTGTAGCTACCTCTGTGTCGGCACTCGGCAGTCCGTCCATAATTGTATACCACCTACCCGTGGTTTTTTTTTCTTCTTTATACATACATACTACTACATCTCTTTATCAACCAGTCTATATTAGCAGCAGACACAGTACAGTACGGTAGTTCATGGCTGTGGCTACCTCTGTGTCGGCACTCGGCTGTCCGTCCATAATTGTATACCACCTACCCGAGGTTTTTTTTTCTTTCTTCTTTATACATACATACTACTACATCTCTTTATCAACCAGTCTATATTAGCAGCAGACACAGTACAGTACGGTAGTTCACGGCTGTAGCTACCTCTGTGTCGGCACTCGGCAGTCCGTCCATAATTGTATACCACCTACCCGTGGTTTTTTTTTCTTTCTTCTTTATACATACATACTACTACATCTCTTTATCAACCAGTCTATATTAGCAGCAGACACAGTACAGTACGGTAGTTCACGGCTGTGGCTACCTCTGTGTCGGCACTCGGCAGTCCGTCCATAATTGTATACCACCTACCCGTGTTTTTTTTTTCTTTCTTCTTTATACATACATACTACTACATCTCTTTATCAACCAGTCTATATTAGCAGCAGACACAGTACAGTACGGTAGTTCATGGCTGTGGCTACCTCTGTGTCGGCACTCGGCAGTCCGTCCATAATTGTATACCACCTACCCGTGGTTTTTTTTTCTTTCTTCTTTATACATACATACTACTACATCTCTTTATCAACCAGTCTATATTAGCAGCAGACACAGTACAGTATGGTAGTTCACGGCTGTGGCTACCTCTGTGTCGGCACTCGGCAGTCCGTCCATAATTGTATACCACCTACCCGAGGTTTTTTTTTCTTTCTTCTTTATACATACATACTACTACATCTCTTTATCAACCAGTCTATATTAGCAGCAGACACAGTACAGTACGGTAGTTCACGGCTGTAGCTACCTCTGTGTCGGCACTCGGCAGTCCGTCCATAATTGTATACCACCTACCCGTGGTTTTTTTTTCTTTCTTCTTTATACATACATACTACTACATCTCTTTATCAACCAGTCTATATTAGCAGCAAACACAGTACAGTACGGTAGTTCACGGCTGTGGCTACCTCTGTGTCGGCACTCGGCAGTCCGTCCATAATTGTATACCACCTACCCGAGGTTTTTTTTTCTTTCTTCTTTATACATACATACTACTACATCTCTTTATCAACCAGTCTATATTAGCAGCAGACACAGTACAGTACGGTAGTTCACGGCTGTGGCTACCTCTGTGTCGGCACTCGGCAGTCCGTCCATAATTGTATACCACCTACCCGTGGTTTTTTTTTCTTTCTTCTTTATACATACATACTACTACATCTCTTTATCAACCAGTCTATATTAGCAGCAGACACAGTACAGTACGGTAGTTCACGGCTGTGGCTACCTCTGTGTCGGCACTCGGCAGTCCATCCATAATTGTATACCACCTACCCGAGGTTTTTTTTTCTTTCTTCTTTATACATACATACTACTACATCTCTTTATCAACCAGTCTATATTAGCAGCAGACACAGTACAGTACGGTAGTTCACGGCTGTAGCTACCTCTGTGTCGGCACTCGGCAGTCCGTCCATAATTGTATACCACCTACCTGTGGTTTTTTTTTTCTTCTTTATACATACATACTACTACATCTCTTTATCAACCAGTCTATATTAGCAGCAGACACAGTACAGTACGGTAGTTCACGGCTGTGGCTACCTCTGTGTCGGCACTCGGCAGTCCGTCCATAATTGTATACCACCTACCCGAGGTTTTTTTTTCTTTCTTCTTTATACATACATACTACTACATCTCTTTATCAACCAGTCTATATTAGCAGCAGACACAGTACAGTACGGTAGTTCACGGCTGTAGCTACCTCTGTGTCGGCACTCGGCAGTCCGTCCATAATTGTATACCACCTACCCGTGGTTTTTTTTTCTTTCTTCTTTATACATACATACTACTACATCTCTTTATCAACCAGTCTATATTAGCAGCAGACACAGTACAGTACGGTAGTTCACGGCTGTAGCTACCTCTGTGTCGGCACTCGGCAGTCCGTCCATAATTGTATACTAGTATCCATCCATCTCCATTGTTTACCTGAGGTGCCTTTTAGTTGTGCCTATTAAAATATGGAGAACAAAAATGTTGAGGTTCCAAAATTAGGGAAAGATCAAGATCCACTTCCACCTCGTGCTGAAGCTGCTGCCACTAGTCATGGCCGAGACGATGAAATGCCAGCAACGTCGTCTGCCAAGGCCGATGCCCAATGTCATAGTACAGAGCATGTCAAATCCAAAACACCAAATATCAGTAAAAAAAGGACTCCAAAACCTAAAATAAAATTGTTGGAGGAGAAGCGTAAACTTGCCAATATGCCATTTACCACACGGAGTGGCAAGGAACGGCTGAGGCCCTGGCCTATGTTCATGGCTAGTGGTTCAGCTTCACATGAGGATGGAGGCACTCAGCCTCTCGCTAGAAAACTGAAAAGACTCAAGCTGGCAAAAGCAGTAGCACCGCAAAGAACTGTGCGTTCTTCGAAATCCCAAATCCACAAGGAGAGTCCAATTGTGTCGGTTGCGATGCCTGACCTTCCCAACACTGGACGTGAAGAGCATGCGCCTTCCACCATTGGCACGCCCCCTGCAAGTGCTGGAAGGAGCACCCGCAGTCCAGTTCCTGATAGTCAGATTGAAGATGTCAGTGTTGAAGTACACCAGGATGAGGAGGATATGGGTGTTGCTGGCGCTGGGGAGGAAATTGACCAGGAGGATTCTGATGGTGAGGTGGTTTGTTTAAGTCAGGCACCCGGGGAGACACCTGTTGTCCGTGGGAGGAATATGGCCGTTGACTTGCCAGGTGAAAATACCAAAAAAATCAGCTCTTCGGTGTGGAGGTATTTCAACAGAAATGCGGACAACAGGTGTCAAGCCGTGTGTTCCCTTTGTCAAGCTGTAATAAGTAGGGGTAAGGACGTTAACCACCTCGGAACATCCTCCCTTATACGTCACCTGCAGCGCATTCATAATAAGTCAGTGACAAGTTCAAAAACTTTGGGTGACAGCGGAAGCAGTCCACTGACCAGTAAATCCCTTCCTCTTGTAACCAAGCTCACGCAAACCACCCCACCAACTCCCTCAGTGTCAATTTCCTCCTTCCCCAGGAATGCCAATAGTCCTGCAGGCCATGTCACTGGCAATTCTGACGATTCCTCTCCTGCCTGGGATTCCTCTGATGCATCCTTGCGTGTAACGCCTACTGCTGCTGGCGCTGCTGTTGTTGCTGCTGGGAGTCGATGGTCATCCCAGAGGGGAAGTCGTAAGACCACTTTTACTACTTCCACCAAGCAATTGACTGTCCAACAGTCCTTTGCGAGGAAGATGAAATATCACAGCAGTCATCCTACTGCAAAGCGGATAACTGAGGCCTTGGCATCCTGGGTGGTGAGAACCGTGGTTCCGGTATCCATCATTACTGCAGAGCCAACTAGAGACTTGTTGGAGGTACTGTGTCCCCGGTACCAAATACCATCTAGGTTCCATTTCTCTAGGCAGGCGATACCGAAAATGTACACAGACCTCAGAAAAAGAGTCACCAGTGTCCTAAAAAATGCAGCTGTACCCAATGTCCACTTAACCACGGACATGTGGACAAGTGGAGCAGGGCAGGGTCAGGACTATATGACTGTGACAGCCCACTGGGTAGATGTATGGACTCCCGCCGCAAGAACAGCAGCGGCGGCACCAGTAGCAGCATCTCGCAAACGCCAACTCTTTCCTAGGCAGGCTACGCTTTGTATCACCGGTTTCCAGAATACGCACACAGCTGAAAACCTCTTACGGCAACTGAGGAAGATCATCGCGGAATAGCTTACCCCAATTGGACTCTCCTGTGGATTTGTGGCATCGGACAACGCCAGCAATATTGTGTGTGCATTAAATATGGGCAAATTCCAGCACGTCCCATGTTTTGCACATACCTTGAATTTGGTGGTGCAGAATTATTTAAAAAACGACAGGGGCGTGCAAGAGATGCTGTCGGTGGCCAGAAGAATTGCGGGACACTTTCGGCGTACAGGCACCACGTACAGAAGACTGGAGCACCACCAAAAACTACTGAACCTGCCCTGCCATCATCTGAAGCAAGAAGTGGTAACGAGGTGGAATTTAACCCTCTATATGCTTCAGAGGTTGGAGGAGCAGCAAAAGGCCATTCAAGCCTATACAATTGAGCACGATATAGGAGGTGGAATGCACCTGTCTCAAGCGCAGTGGAGAATGATTTCAACGTTGTGCAAGGTTCTGATGCCCTTTGAACTTGCCACACGTGAAGTCAGTTCAGACACTGCCAGCCTGAGTCAGGTCATTCCCCTCATCAGGCTTTTGCAGAAGAAGCTGGAGACATTGAAGGAGGAGCTAACACGGAGCGATTCCGCTAGGCATGTGGGACTTGTGGATGGAGCCCTTAATTCGCTTAACAAGGATTCACGGGTGGTCAATCTGTTGAAATCAGAGCACTACATTTTGGCCACCGTGCTCGATCCTAGATTTAAAGCCTACCTTGGATCTCTCTTTCCGGCAGACACAAGTCTGCTGGGGTTGAAAGACCTGCTGGTGAGAAAATTGTCAAGTCAAGCGGAACGCGACCTGTCAACATCTCCTCCTTCACATTCTCCCGCAACTGGGGGTGCGAGGAAAAGGCTCAGAATTCCGAGCCCACCCGCTGGCGGTGATGCAGGGCAGTCTGGAGCGACTGCTGATGCTGACATCTGGTCCGGACTGAAGGACCTGACAACGATTACGGACATGTCGTCTACTGTCACTGCATATGATTCTCTCACCATTGAAAGAATGGTGGAGGATTATATGAGTGACCGCATCCAAGTAGGCACGTCACACAGTCCATACTTATACTGGCAGGAAAAAGAGGCAATTTGGAGGCCATTGCACAAACTGGCTTTATTCTACCTAAGTTGCCCTCCCACAAGTGTGTACTCCGAAAGAGTGTTTAGTGCCGCCGCTCACCTTGTCAGCAATCGGCGTACGAGGTTACATCCAGAAAATGTGGAGAAGATGATGTTCATTAAAATGAATTATAATCAATTCCTCCGCGGAGACATTGACCAGCAGCAATTGCCTCCACAAAGTACACAGGGAGCTGAGATGGTGGATTCCAGTGGGGACGAATTGATAATCTGTGAGGAGGGGGATGTACACGGTGATATATCGGAGGATGATGATGAGGTGGACATCTTGCCTCTGTAGAGCCAGTTTGTGCAAGGAGAGATTAATTGCTTCTTTTTTGGGGGGGGTCCAAACCAACCCGTCATATCAGTCACAGTCGTGTGGCAGACCCTGTCACTGAAATGATGGGTTGGTTAAAGTGTGCATGTCCTGTTTTGTTTATACAACATAAGGGTGGGTGGGAGGGCCCAAGGACAATTCCATCTTGCACCTCTTTTTTCTTTTATTTTTTTTTGCGTCATGTGCTGTTTGGGGAGGGTTTTTTGGAAGGGCCATCCTGCGTGACACTGCAGTGCCACTCCTAAATGGGCCCGGTGTTTGTGTCGGCCACTAGGGTCGCTTATCTTACTCACACAGTCAGCTACCTCATTGCGCCTCTTTTTTTCTTTGCGTCATGTGCTGTTTGGGGAGGGTTTTTTGGAAGGGCCATCCTGCGTGACACTGCAGTGCCACTCCTAGATGGGCCCGGTGTTTGTGTCGGCCACTAGGGTCGCTAATCTTACTCACACAGCTACCTCATTGCGCCTCTTTTTTTCTTTGCGTCATGTGCTGTTTGGGGAGGGTTTTTTGGAAGGGACATCCTGCGTGACACTGCAGTGCCACTCCTAGATGGGCCAGGTGTTTGTGTCGGCCACTAGGGTCGCTTAGCTTAGTCATCCAGCGACCTCGGTGCAAATTTTAGGACTAAAAATAATATTGTGAGGTGTGAGGTATTCAGAATAGACTGAAAATGAGTGGAAATTATGGTTTTTGAGGTTAATAATAATATGGGATCAAAATGACCCCCAAATTCTATGATTTAAGCTGTTTTTTAGGGTTTTTTTAAATAAACACCCGAATCCAAAACACACCCGAATCCGACAAAAAAAATTCGGTGAGGTTTTGCCAAAACGCGGTCGAACCCAAAACACGGCCGCGGAACCGAACCCAAAACCAAAACACAAAACCCGAAAAATTTCAGGCGCTCATCTCTAATACCCACGCATCTAGAGCTTCCCCAAAGAGAGCCTGACCTGTATAGGGTAGCAACTCCACACTCCTTATGGATCTCACGTCGGCCGACCACTGGCACAGCCACTGTTCCCGACGAGCTGAAACAGACATGGAAGAAATTTCCGCAGCCATGGAACCCAGGTCTTTCATGGATTCTACCATAAACCCTGCAGAATCATGAATATTGCATAAATCCAATGCAACGTCATCCCTATCCATCGTATCCCAATCCTCAAGCAAGGTAGCCGACCACTTCACTATTGCTTTTGCAATCCATGCACTAGCAATAGTGGGACGTAATATGTCCCCAGAAGCAGTATACATTGACTTAAGTGTGTTATAAATTTTCCTATCTGCCGGCTCCTTTAAGGCGGTAGATCCCGGAACAGGTAAAACCACCTTGTTTGAGAGTCTGGATACAGATGCGTCAACCAGTGGCGTGCGGTGAGGTCACTGGCTGGGGAGGCACTGAGAATATATATATATATATATATATATATATATATTTATTTATAGTGGTCGAAGTGGAAATTTTGAAGTGGGTGTATGGAAAAGACAAGGAGACAATTATGCACGCCGAAGGCACGCACATGCTCCAGAAAAGGGGACATGGTCACCCAAAAGGGGGCGTGTCCTTTTCACCTTATAGCACACGGTACGAACTGAAATTCATATTATAGCACATGGTACGAGCCGAAATTCACATTATAGCACACTGAATGAGCCGAAACTCACATTGTAGCACACTGAATGAGCCGAAACTCACATTGTAGCACAATGAATGAGCCAAAATTCACATTGTAGCACACTGAATGAGCCGAAATTCACATTATAGCACACTGAATGAGCCGAAACTCACATTGTAGCACACTGAATGAGCCGAAACTCACATTGTAGCACAATGAATGAGCCAAAATTCACATTGTAGCACACTAAATGAGCCGAAACTCACATTGTAGCACACTAAATGAGCCGAAATTCACATTGTAGCACACTGAATGAGCCAAAATTCACATTGTAGCACACTGAACGAGCCAAAATTCACATTGTAGCACACTAAATGAGCCGAAATTCACATTACATCACACTGAATGAGCCGAAAATCACATTGTAGCACACTGTATGAGCCGAAATAAATTTACCTTGTAGCACACTGAATGAGCCGAAATTCCCCTTGTAGCACACTGAATGAGCAGAAATTCACATTGTAGCACACTGAAAGAGCCGGAATTCACAATATAGCACACTGAATGAGCCGAAATTGACATTGTAGCACACTGAATGAGCCAAAATTCACCTTGTAGCAGACTGAATGAGCCCAAATTCACATTGTAGCACACTGAATGATCTGAAATTCACATTGTAGCACACGTGATGAGCCGAACATCACATTGTAGCACACTGAATGAGCTGAAATTGTGACAGCAGGGACAGCCAGAGTGACAGCAGGGACAGGGAGAGAGAGTGACCACAGGGAGAGAGTGAGTGACGACAGTGACAGTAGGGAGAGAGAGAGTGACGAGCGCAACAGCAAGGAGAGAGAGTGACGACAGTGACAGCAGAGAGAGAGAGAGTGACGACAGTGACAGCAGGGAGAGAGTGAGTGACGACAGTGACAGCAGGGAGAGAGAGAGTGACGAGCGTAACAGCAGGGAGAGAGAGAGAGTGACAACAGTGACAGCAGGGAGAGAGAGAGTGACGAGCGTAACAGCAGGGAGAGAGAGAGAGTGACGACAGTGACAGCAGGGAGAGAGAGAGTGACAGCAGGGAGAGAGAGTGACAATAGGGACAGGGACAGTAACGACAGGGAGAGAGGGTGACAGCAGGGGAACATTACCTGACTGTGGTTGGCGGAGGCACCCATGGGCAGCGGCGGTGAGGTCCCTCTGACTGCCATTTGTTGCGGGTGGTGACGGGCGGTGGTGAGCTGTGGGCGGCTGGCGGCGGTGAGCGACAGGCGGTACCTGCTCCAGTAGTGCAGCAGCGGGCAGCCATGGTCCCTTCAGGGTCCCCTTTTGCACATTGACACCGTGGGCTGGGGCTGGATTTCATGCACTGGTGGCACCGCGGGACCCTTCCCAGATGACAGTGGGGAGGGCAATCCAACACTGCCTCCACCAGTTCCCTGTCATCGCGGGAGGGCTGGGAGCAGGAGGTCACACCACTGAAGGCACATTTCCCAGATGACAGGAGGGGGGGGGGAGTGGCAATCCGCCACTTCCTCCCCTGACTGCACATCCCTGGCGTCAACAATCAGCATTTTTTCCCACTTTTTCCTATCCTCCTCAGGGAAAGGAAAAGCCACCAGAACCCTCTTAGGGATCTGAAACTTCTTTTCAGGGTTTACCCATGCTTTTTCAAATATAGCATTCAACTCCTTTGACGCAGGGAAGGTTAGCGAGGCTTTCTTATTTTCAGTGAAAAAAATAAGAATTTACTCACCGGTAATTCTATTTCTCGTAGTCCGTAGTGGATGCTGGGGACTCCTTAAAGACCATAGGGAATAGACGGCTCCGCAGGAGACTGGGCACATCTAAAGAAAGATTTAGTACTATCTGGTGTGCACTGGCTCCTCCCCCTATGACCCTCCTCCAAGCTTCAGTTAGGACACTGTGCCTGGAAGAGCTGACACAATAAGGAAGGATTTTGAATCCCGGGTAAGACTCATACCAGCCACACCAATCACACCGTATTACTCGTGATTGGAACCCCGGTTAACAGTATGATAACAATGGAGCCTCTGAACAGATGGCTCGCAATAACAACCCGATTTTGTAACAATAACTATGTACAAGTATTGCAGACAATCCGCACTTGGGATGGGCGCCCAGCATCCACTACGGACTACGAGAAATAGAATTACCGGTGAGTAAATTCTTATTTTCTCTAACGTCCTAGTGGATGCTGGGGACTCCGTAAGGACCATGGGGATTATACCAAAGCTCCCAAACGGGCGGGAGAGTGCGGATGACTCTGCAGCACCGAATGAGAGAACACCAGTTCCTCCTCAGCCAGGGTATAAAATTTATAGAATTTAGCAAACGTGTTTGCCCCTGACCAAGTAGCAGCTCGGCAAAGTTGTAAAGCCGAGACCCCTCGGGCAGCCGCCCAAGATGAGCCCACCTTCCTTGTGCAATGGGCTTTTACAGATTTAGGCTGCGGTAATCCCACAGCAGAATGCGCCATCTGAATAGTGCTACAAATCCAGCGCGCAATAGTCTGCTTCGAAGCAGGAGCACTCAGCTTGTTGGGTGCATACAGGATAAACAGCGAATCAGTTTTCCTGACTCCAGCCGTCCTAGAAACATAAGCTTTTAGGGCCTTTACTACGTCCAGTAACTTGGAATCCTCCAAGTCCCTAGTAGCCGCAGGCACCACAATAGGTTGGTTCAGGTGAAACGCTGATACCACCTTTGGGAGAAACTGAGGACGAGTCCTCAACTCTGCCCTATCTGTATGGAAAATTAGGTAAGGGCTTTTACATGACAAAGCCGCCAATTCCGATACACGCCTTGCCGAAGCCAAGGCCAATAACATGACCACCTTCCACGTGAGATATTTCAAATCCACAGTCTTAAGTGGCTCAAACCAATGTGATTTCAGGAACTCCAAAACCACATTGAGATCCCAAGGTGCCACTGGCGGCAAAAAAGGAGGCTGAATATGCAGAACTCCTTTAACAAAAGTTTGAACTTGAGGCAATGAAGCCAGTTCTTTTTGGAAGCAAATAGACAGGGCCGAAATCTGGACCTTAATGGACCCCAATTTGAGGCCCAACGCCACTCCTGCTTGTAGGAAATGCAGGAATCGACCCAGTTGAAATTCCTCCGTTGGGGCCTTCCTGGCCTCACACCAGGCAACATGTTTTCGCCAAATGCGGTGATAATGTTTTGCAGTGACATCCTTCCTGGCTTTGATCAGGGTAGGGATGACTTCCTCCGGAATGCCTTTCTCTTTCAGGATCCAGTGTTCTACCGCCATGCCGTCAAACGCAGCCGCGGTAAGTCTTGGAACAGACAGGGTCCCTGCTGCAGCAGGTCCTGTCTGAGTGGCAGAGGCCAAGGGTCCACTGACAGCATCTCTTGCAGTTCCGGGTACCAAGCTCTTCTTGGCCAATCCGGAACCACAAGGATAGTTCTTACTCCTCGCCTTCGTATTATTCTCAGTACCTTTGGTATGAGAGGTAGAGGAGGAAACACATAAACCGACTGGTACACCCACGGTGTTACTAGAGCGTCCACAGCGATCGCCTGAGGTTCCCTTGACCTGGCGCAATATCGTTTTAGCTTTTTGTTGAGGCGGGACGCCATCATGTCCACCTGTGGTTTTTCCCAACGGTTCACCAGCAGTTGGAAGACTTCTGGATGAAGTCCCCATTCTCCCGGGTGGAGGTCGTGCCTGCTGAGGAAGTCTGCTTCCCAGTTGTCCACTCCCGGAATGAACACTGCCGTCAGTGCTAACATGTGATTCTCCGCCCATCGGAGAATCCGTGTGGCTTCCGCCATTGCTCTCCTGCTTCTTGTGCTGCCCTGTCTGTTTACATGGGCGACCTCCGTGATGTTGTCTGACTGGATCAGTACCGGCTGATTTTGAAATAGGGGCCTTGCTTGGCTTAGGGCATTGTAAATGGCCCTTAGCTCCAGAATATTTATGTGAAGTAAACTCTCCTGAGTTGACCACAGTCCTTGGAAGTTTCTTCCCTGAGTGACTGCACCCCAGCCCCGAAGGCTGGCGTCCGTGGTTACCAGGACCCAGTCCTGTATTCCGAATATGCGGCCCTCTAGTAGATGAGGCCTCTGCAGCCACCACAGTAGCGACACCCTGGTCCTTGCCGACAGGGTTAACCGCTGCTGCATCTGGAGATGGGACCCCGACCATTTGTCCAACAGGTCCCACTGGAAGATCCTTGCATGGAATCTTCCGAATGGAATTGCTTCGTATGAAGCTACCATTTTTCCCAGGACTCGTGTGCATTGATGTACTGACACCTGTCCTGGTTTTAGGAGGTTTCTGACTAGAGATGACAACTCCTCGGCTTTTTCCACTGGAAGAAACACTTTCTTCTGGTCTGTGTCCAGAATCATTCCCAGGAACAGAAGACATGTCGTCGGGACCAGCTGTGATTTTGGGATATTGAGAGTCCAGCCGTGCTGTTGTAGCACTTCCCAAGAAAGTGCTACCCCCACTACCACCTGTTCTTTGGACCTCGCCTTTATCAGGAGATCGTCCAAGTATGGGATAATTGAAACTCCTTTCTTGCGAAGGAGTATCATCATCTCGGCCATTACCTTGGTAAAGACCCTTGGTGCCGTGGACAACCCAAACGGCAGCGTCTGGAACTGATAGTGACAGTCCTGTACCACGAATCTGAGGTACTCCTGGTGAGGAGGATAAATGGGGACATGCAGGTATGCATCCTTGATGTCCAGAGATACCATGTAATCCCCTTCTTCCAGGCTCGCAATAACCACCCTGAGCGATTCCATCTTGAACTTGAAACTTTTGATATAAGTGTTCAAGGATTTTAAATTTAAGATGGGTCTCACCGAACCGTCCGGTTTCGGTACCACAAACATTGTGGAATAGTAACCCTTTCCTTGCTGAAGGAGGGGTACCTTGACAATCACTTGTTGTGAATATAGTTTTCGAATAGCCACCAATATTGCCTCCCTGGCGGAGGGAGTTGCTGGTAAGGCAGATTTCAGGAAACGGCGGGGGGGAGACGTCTCAAATTCCAGCCTGTACCCCTGAGACACTACTTGAAGGACCCAGGGATCCACCTGTGAGAGAGCCCACTGTACGCTGAAATTTCTGAGACAGGCCCCCACTGTACCCGGGTCCGCCTGAGCAGCCCCAGCGTCATGCTGTGGACTTACCGGACGCAGGTGAGGACTTCTGCTCTTGGGAACTAGCTGTGTGTTGCAGCTTTTTTCCTCTACCTTTGCCTCTCGGCAGAAAGGATGAGCCTCTAGCCCTCTTGCTTTTCTGGGGCCGAAAGGACTGTACCTGGTATTTAGAGATGTGCACTTGAAATTTTTCGGGTTTTGTGTTTTGGTTTTGGGTTCGGTTCCGCGGCCGTGTTTTGGGTTCTAACGCGTTTTGGCAAAACCTCACCGATTTTTTTTTGTCGGATTCGGGTGTGTTTTGGATTCGGGTGTTTTTTTTCAAAGAACCCTAAAAAAAAGCTTAAATCATTGAATTTGGGGGTCATTTTGATCCCATAGTATTCTTAACCTCAATAACCATAATTTACACTCGTTTTCGGTCTATTCTGAACACCTCACAATATTATTTTTAGTCCTAAAATTTGCACCGAGGTCGCTGGATGACTAAGCTCAGCGACCCAAGTGGCCGACACAAACACCTGGCCCATCTAGGAGTGGCACTGCAGTGTCACGCAGGACGGCCCTTCCAAAAAACACTCCCCACACAGCACATGACGCAAAGAAAAAAAGAGGCGCAATGAGGTAGCTGTGTGAGTAAGCTAAGCGACCCTAGTGGCCGACACAAACACCTGGCCCATCTAGGAGTGGCACTGCAGTGTCACGCAGGACGGCCCTTCCAAAAAACTACTCCCCAAACAGCACATGACGCAAAGAAGAAAAAAAAGAGGCGCAATGAGGTAGCTGTGTGAGTAACCTAAGCGACCCTAGTGGCCGACACAAACACCTGGCCCATCTAGGAGTGGCACTGCAGTGTCACGCAGGACGGCCCTTCCAAAAAACTACTCCCCAAACAGCACATGGCGCAAAGAAGAAAAAAAAGAGGCGCAATGAGGTAGCTGTGTGAGTAACCTAAGCGACCCTAGTGGCCGACACAAACACCTGGCCCATCTAGGAGTGGCACTGCAGTGTCACGCAGGACGGCCCTTCCAAAAAACTACTCCCCAAACAGCACATGACGCAAAGAAGAAAAAAAAGAGGCGCAATGAGGTAGCTGTGTGAGTAACCTAAGCGACCCTAGGGGCCGACACAAACACCTGGCCCATCTAGGAGTGGCACTGCAGTGTCACGCAGGACGGCCCTTCCAAAAAACTACTCCCCAAACAGCACATGACGCAAATAAAAATTAAAGAAAAAAGAGGTGCAAGATGGAATTGTCCTTGGGCCCTCCAACCCACCCTTATTTTGTATAAACAGGACATGCACACTTTAACCAACCCATCATTTCAGTGACAGGGTCTGCCACACGACTGTGACTGAAATGACGGGTTGGTTTGGACCCCCACCAAAAAAGAAGCAATTAATCTCTCCTTGCACAAACTGGCTCTACAGAGGCAAGATGTCCACCTCATCATCATCCTCCGATATATCACCGTGTACATCCCCCTCCTCACAGATTATCAATTCGTCCCCACTGGAATCCACCATCTCAGCTACCTGTGTACTTTGTGGAGGCAATTGCTGCTGGTCAATGTCTCCACGGAGGAATTGATTATAATTCATTTTAATGAACATCATCTTCTCCACATTTTCTGGAAGTAACCTTGTACGCCGATTGCTGACAAGGTGAGCGGCGGCACTAAACACTCTTTCGGAGTACACACTTGTGGGAGGGCAACGTAGGTAGAATAAAGCCAGTTTGTGCAAGGGCCTCCAAATTGCCTATTTTTCCTGCCAGTATAAGTACGGACTGTCTGACGTGCCTACTTGGATGCGGTCACTCATATAATCCTCCACCATTCTTTCAATGGGGAGAGAATCATATGCAGTGACAGTAGACGACATGTCCGTAATCGTTGTCAGGTCCTTCAGTCCGGACCAGATGTCAGCATCAGCAGTCGCTCCAGACTGCCCTGCATCACCGCCAGCGGGTGGGCTCGGAATTCTGAGCCTTTTCCTCGCACCCCCAGTTGCGGGAGAATGTGAAGGAGGAGATGTTGACAGGTCGCGTTCCGCTTGACTTGACAATTTTCTCACCAGCAGGTCTTTGAACCCCAGCAGACTTGTGTGTGCCGGAAAGAGAGATCCAAGGTAGGTTTTAAATCTAGGATCGAGCACGGTGGCCAAAATGTAGTGCTCTGATTTCAACAGATTGACCACCCGTGAATCCTTGTTAAGCGAATTAAGGGTTCCATCCACAAGTCCCACATGCCTAGCGGAATCGCTCTGTCTTAGCTCCTCCTTCAATGCCTCCAGCTTCTTCTGCAAAAGCCTGATGAGGGGAATGACCTGACTCAGGCTGGCAGTGTCTGAACTGACTTCACGTGTGGCAAGTTCAAAGGGCAGCAGAACCTTGCACAACGTTGAAATCATTCTCCACTGCGCTTGAGACAGGTGGAATACCTCCTATATCGTGCTCAATTGTATAGGCTTGAATGGCCTTTTGCTGCTCCTCCAACCTCTGAAGCATATAGAGGGTTGAATTCCACCTTGTTACCACTTCTTGCTTCAGATGATGGCAGGGCAGGTTCAGGCGTTTTTGGTGGTGCTCCAGTCTTCTGTACATGGTGCCTGTACGCCGAAAGTGTCCCGCAATTCTTCTGGCCACCGACAGCATCTCTTGCACGCCCCTGTCGTTTTTTAAATAATTCTGCACCACCAAATTCAAGGTATGTGCAAAACATGGGACGTGCTGGAAATTGCCCAGATTTAATGCACACACAATATTGCTGGCGTTGTCCGATGCCACAAATCCACAGGAGAGTCCAATTGGGGTAAGCCATTCCCCGATGATCTTCCTCAGTTGCCGTAAGAGGTTTTCAGCTGTGTGCGTATTCTGGAAACCGGTGATACAAAGCGTAGCCTGCCTAGGAAAGAGTTGGCGTTTGCGAGATGTTGCTACTGGTGCCGCCGCTGCTGTTCTTGCGGCGGGAGTCCATACATCTACCCAGTGGGCTGTCACAGTCATATAGTCCTGACCCTGCCCTGCTCCACTTGTCCACATGTCCGTGGTTAAGTGGACATTGGGTACAGCTGCATTTTTTAGGACACTGGTGACTCTTTTTCTGAGGTCTGTGTGCATTTTCGGTATCGCCTGCCTAGAGAAATGGAACCTAGATGGTATTTGGTACCGGGGACACAGTACCTCCAACAAGTCTCTAGTTGGCTCTGCAGTAATGATGGATACCGGAACCACGTTTCTCACCACCCAGGATGCCAAGGCCTCAGTTATCCGCTTTGCAGCAGGATGACTGCTGTGATATTTCATCTTCCTCGCAAAGGACTGTTGGACAGTCAATTGCTTGGTGGAAGTAGTAAAAGTGGTCTTACGACTTCCCCTCTGGGATGACCATCGACTCCCAGCAGCAACAACAGCAGCGCCAGCAGCAGTAGGCGTTACACGCAAGGATGCATCGGAGGAGTCCCAGGCAGGAGAGGACTCGTCAGAATTGCTAGTGACATGGCCTGCAGGACTATTGGCATTCCTGGGGAAGGAGGAAATTGACACTGAGGGAGTTGGTGGGGTGGTTTGCGTGAACTTGGTTACAAGAGGAAGGGATTTACTGGTCAGTGGACTGCTTCCGCTGTCGCCCAAAGTTTTTGAACTTGTCACTGACTTATTATGAATGCGCTGCAGGTGACGTATAAGGGAGGATGTTCCGAGGTGGTTAACGTCCTTACCCCTACTTATTACAGCTTGACAAAGGCAACACACGGCTTGACAAATGTTGTCCGCATTTCTGGTGAAATACTTCCACACCGAAGAGCTGATTTTTTTGGTATTTTCACCAGGCATGTCTATGGCCATATTCCTCCCACGGACAACAGGTGTCTCTCCGGGTGCCTGACTTAAACAAACCACCTCACCATCAGAATCCTCCTTGTCAATTTCCTCCCCAGCGCCAGCAACACCCATATCCTCCTCATCCTGGCGTACTTCAACACTGACATCTTCAATCTGACTATCAGGAACTGGACTGTGGGTGCTCCTTCCAGCACTTGCAGGGAGCGTGCCAATGGTGGAAGGCGCAAGCTCTTCACGTCCAGTGTTGGGAAGGTCAGGCATCGCAACCGACACAATTGGACTCTCCTTGGGGATTTGGGATTTCGAAGAACGCACAGTTCTTTGCTGTGCTTTTGCCAGCTTGAGTCTTTTCATTTTTCTAGCGAGAGGCTGAGTGCTTCCATCCTCATGTGAAGCTGAACCACTAGCCATGAACATAGGCCAGGGCCTCAGCCGTTCCTTGCCACTCCGTGTGGTAAATGGCATATTGGCAAGTTTACGCTTCTCCTCCGACAATTTTATTTTAGATTTTTGAGTCCTTTTTTTACTGATATTTGGTGTTTTGGATTTTACATGCTCTGTACTATGCCATTGGGCATCGGCCTTGGCAGACGACGTTGATGGCATTTCATCGTCTCGGCCATGACTAGTGGCAGCAGCTTCAGCACGAGGTGGAAGTCGATCTTGATCTTTCCCTATTTTTGGAACCTCAACATTTTTGTTCTCCATATTTTAATAGGCACAACTAAAAGGCACCTCAGGTAAACAATGGAGATGGATGGATACTAGTATACTTATGGATGACGAGCGACTGCCGACACAGAGGTAGCTACAGCCGTGGACTACCGTACTGTGTCTGCTGCTAGTATAGACTGGATGATAATGAGATAAAATTAAAATATATATATATATCACACTAGTACTGCAGCCGGACAGGTATATAATGTAATGACGGACCTGCTAGACACTGTCTGCAGAATGCGTTTATAAAAACACCACACGACGAGTGTTTAACTTTTGGTGGTCAGCAGACAATCACAATATACTGGTGGTCAGTGGTCACTGGTCAGTCACACTGGCAGTGGCACTCTGGCAGAAAAAGTGTGCACTGTACTTAAAAATATGTACTCCTGCTATAACTGCTCCCCAGTCTCCCCCACAATTAAGCTGTGTGAGCAGTGAGCACTCAGCACAGTCAGATAATGATATACAGTATTACATATGATGCAGCACACTGGGCTGAGCACAGATATGGTATGTGTATGTGACTGTGTCACACTGTGTATCGTTTTTTTTCAGGCAGAGAACGGATTAATTAAACTGGTGGTCAATGGTCACTGGTCACACTATCAGCAATTAGTACTCCGTCCTAAGCAGACAATCACAATATACTGGGGGTCAGTGTGGTCTGGTCACTGGTCAGTCACACTGGCAGTGTGGCACTCTGGCAGCAAAAGTGTGCACTGTACTTAAAATATATTATATGTACTCCTGCTCTAACTGCTCCCAGTCCCCAGTCTCCCCCACAATTAAGCTGTGTGAGCACTCAGCACAGTCAGATATTATTACATATGATGATGCAGCACACTGAGGCTGAGCATATGAGGGGCCGTTCAAGTCAAAATTACAGCTTTCTGGATATAACGTATAGCTAATTTTTGCTTTATGGATATGATGTATGACGAGATAGATATGATGTATGCTGAGATGGATATGACGTGTACTGAGATGGATATGACATATGCCTAGATGGATATGATGTGTGTTGAGATGGATATGATGTATGCTGAGATGGATATGACGTGTACTGAGATGGATATGACATATGCCGAGATGGATATGACATGTGCTGAAATGGATATGATGTATGCTGAGATGGATATGACATATGCCGAGATGGATATGACGTATGCCAAGATGGATATGACGTATGCTGAGATGGATATGACGTATGCTGAGATGGATATGGGATATGACATATGCTGAGATGGGTATGACATATGACAAGATGGATATGGACTATGCTGAGATGGATATGACATATGCCGAGATGGATATGACGTTAGCCGAGATGGATATGACGTTAGCCGAGATGGATATGACATATGCTGAGACGGATATGGACTATGCTGAGATGTATATGGACTATGCTGAAATGGTTATGAATTATGGTGAGATGGATATGGACTATGCTGAGATGGCTATGAATTATAGTGAGATGGATATGGACTATGCTGAGATGGATATGACGTATGCCGAGATGGATATGACATATGGTGAGAAGAATATGACATATAGTGAGATGGATATGACATATGCTGAGATGGATATGACATATGGTGAGATGGATATGACATATGGTGAGATGGATATGACATATGTTGAGATGGATATGACATATGGTGAGATGGATATGACATATGATGAGATGGATATAACATATGGTGAGATGGATATGACATATGGTGAGATGGATATGACATATGATGAGATGGATATAACATATGGTGAGATGGATATGATGTATGGTGAGATGGATATGACATATGCTGAGATGGATATGACATATGGTGAGATGGATATGACATATGGTGAGATGGATATGACATATGGTGAGATGGATATGACATATGGTGAGATGGCTATGGATTATGCTGAGATGGATATGACATATGCTGAGATGGATATGACATATGCTGAGATGAATATGACATATAGTGAGATGGATATGACATATGCTGAGATGGATATGACATATGGTGAGATGGATATGACATATGGTGAGATGGATATGACATATGGTGAGATGGATATAACATATGGTGAGATGGATATGACATATGGTGAGATGGATATGACATATGGTGAGATGGATATGACATATGGTGAGATGGCTATGGATTATGGTGAGATGGATATGACATATGGTGAGATGGATATGACATATGGTGAGATGGATATGACATATGCTGAGATGGATATGACATATGGTGAGATGGATATGACATATGGTGAGATGGCTATGGATTATGCTGAAATGGATATGACATATGGTGAGATGGCTATGGATTATGCTGAGATGGATATGACATATGGTGAGATGGATATGATGTATGGTGAGATGGATATGACATATGGTGAGATGGATATGACATATGGTGAGATGGCTATGGATTATGGTGAGATGGATATGACATATGGTGAGATGGATATGACATATGGTGAGATGGCTGAAATGGATATGACATATGGTGAGATGGCTATGGATTATGCTGAGATGGATATAACATATGGTGAGATGGATATGACATATGGTGAGATGGATATGACATATGCTGAGATGGATATGACATATGGTGAGATGGATATGACATATGGTGAGATGGATATGACATATGCTGAGATGGATATGACATATGCTGAGATGGATATGACATATGGTGAGATGGATATGACATATGGTGAGATGGATATGACATATGCTGAGATGGCTATGGATTATGCTGAGATGGATATAACATATGGTGAGATGGATATGACATATGGTGAGATGGATATGACATATGCTGAGATGGATATGACATATGGTGAGATGGATATGACATATGGTGAGATGGATATGACATATGGTGAGATGGATATGACATATAGTGAGATGGATATGACATATGCTGAGATGGATATGACATATGGTGAGATGGATATGACATATGGTGAGATGGATATGACATATGCTGAGATGGATATGACATATGGTGAGATGGATATGACATATGGTGAGATGGATATGACATATGCTGAGATGGATATGACATATGCTGAGATGGATATGACATATGGTGAGATGGATATGACATATGGTGAGATGGATATGACATATGCTGAGATGGCTATGGATTATGCTGAGATGGATATAACATATGGTGAGATGGATATGACATATGGTGAGATGGATATGACATATGCTGAGATGGATATGACATATGCTGAGATGGCTATGGATTATGCTGAGATGGATATAACATATGGTGAGATGGATATGACATATGGTGAGATGGATATGACATATGGTGAGATGGCTATGGATTGTGCTGAGATGGATATGACATATGGTGAGATGGGGATATGACATACACTGAGATGGCTATGGACTATGGTGAGATGTGGGGATATGACATACACTGAGAAAAGCACATGATGCAGCCAGCCAATCACAGCTCTCCTATATAAGCAGTGGTGCTGGCTGGGAGGAGGATCAGTATAATGTGGAAGAGCTGAGAAGTGGAGCTCTCCCCAGGTGCCATTGTCAGCAGCAGAGCAGTGATACTGAGGCACATTGCAGAGCAGCTCATCTCCTGCCTCAGGCTGCCTGTCCCCTTTCTAGGTACTGTACTACTGGGATGGGTGCAGGAGGGAATATCTGGTCACAAACACTGCCTGGGGGGAGAAGGTTGTGAGTCAGTGCTCAGCTCACACAGGCAGGGAGTGTGTTACTTTCACTTTCTGTGACAGTAAAAAGATGAAGATTCAGACCCCATTGAGCTACAAGACCCTGACCCAGTGCAGCAGCCTCACAGGATAAAGCAAGGTTAGATAGGGGAAGGTGGCTAATGACACTGCTATAGGGGGAGACCTATGGAAAGTGGGGGCACGGGGATATGACACTGTTATTGGGCTGTGGGAGCTGATTACACTGCTATTATGGGGGAGGGCAGAGACACATGGAAAGTGATATTGGGAAAGGGGGAGATACATGGGGAGTGGGGGCCCTGGGGGGCTAATAGCACTGGTATGGGGAGGAGGGGGCATACACATGTGCACGGGGGGTGCCTTGTGCGCACAGGCACATCCTAATGTCAGGCACCCCCCTCATGCCTGGTCAGATACTGCGCAGAAAGTTGAACCACCCCGCGCCAGCACTATCTGACCAATTCCGCATAATACACAGTCAGACTGGGGGTCATTCCGAGTTGATCGCAGCCAGCAACTTTTAGTCCACGCCTATGGGGGAGTGTATTTTAGCTTAGCAGGAATGCGATCACTTTTGTAGCCCTGCTAAGCTAACATTTTATAAAGCAGAACATGACTAGCCCTGGACATACTTACCCTGTGCGACGATATCAGCGATGCTGGAGCCGGCTATGACGTCAGACATCCGCTCTCCGTTCTCCTGGACATGCCTGCGTTTTCTTCTCCACTCCCCGAAAACGGCAGGCAACGGTCTGGTGATGCCCAGGAACGCCTTCTCTCTGTCAATCTTCTTGCGGTCGTCTCTGCGACCGCTTTCTTCGTACTCCGCTACGTAACTCGGCGACCCCTGTCACCAGCAACGCTGCGCGTGCGCAGTGCGGCTGCCGCACATGCACATCCTGGACCCGTTCGCACCGCAGCAACAAACCGCTGCGTGCGAACGAGTCGGAATGACCCTCATTGTGCAGGTGCCGTCTCAGCCCGGCTCCCATTCTGACACCCACACTGTGAGTGATTCCTAACCTACCACCAGAGGTGGATATAGACCTCATGGGGCCCTAAGCAGGATACCAATTTGGGCCCCCCTCCCTCAAATAATCCATAGCATATTTTCGTTCCTGATACAGTATATGCCTCTTAAAATATTTGTTGTTTTTCCTCCTTGTATTCTATGGGTGGTATTCATGTGACCGGCGATCAGGAGACCGATGGTTACATGACCACCCTTCACTATCCCGATGGTCGGCATGCCGACCAACAGGGACTATTTCCACTTGTGGGTGTCCACGACACCCATAGAGTGGGAATAAGACTCATGGCGACCGCAGATCACCACTGAGCCTGCAGCGTGGCGAGCACAGCGCGTGGCGAGCCCACAAGGGGCTTGCTGTACTCACCCCCCCCCCCCCGCCGGGATCCCTGCGTCGGTATGATGACCGCCGGTCAGCCATACCACACCTGTATTCTATGACAGTATATTACTTTCCCCCTTCACTGATTGCACCACATCCACTTACTGACTGCATTTCATAATAGCCATTATTACCCTCTTCAGTCAGTGTGACTGTATTGATTATATATCAGTGACCCCACTGATTGTAGCAGGCAGGTCCCAATCACCTATACACATAGGGGGTTATTCAGGTTGGATTGCAGAATCTGCTAAAATGCAGAATCTGCAATCCTTTCTATCACATGCTGGGGGCCGACCAGCGCAGGGCAAGACCTCCCAGCATGCTAGCTGGCAGACAGCGATCGCAAAGGCTGTGCATCATCAGATCGACAATGTCCAGGTCGACAATGTTTAGGTCGACCACTATAGGTCGACAGTCACTAGGTCGACAGGGTTTGAAGGTTGACAGGGTTTCTAGGTCGAAATGTACTAGGTCAACAGGTCAAAAGGTCGACATGAGTTTTTCATGTTTTTTTGGTGTCGTTTTCTCAGTACAGTGACTGGGAACCCCAATTAGTGTACTGTGTCCCCTCGCATCTTCGGGCAAGGTGCCTCGCTCTGCTACCGCTGCGCTCATCACAGGTTACTATTCCCAATCATAGTCCACGTGGATTCTTAAGTTTGAAAAAGTAAAAAAAAAAATATTTGAAAAACCCAAGTCGACCTTTTGACCTGTCGACCTATAGTGGTTGACCTAAACATTGTCGACCTTCAGACCAGATCCCATTGCAAAATAATTGTGATCACATCGCTGAAGCAATAATGAATGAGGACACCTGGCATCCGCAGGTAGGCTGCGTATGCAGGAGGTCAGCCGCCATTTTCTTAATCAGACTGGCTGCATGTGACATCACGCAGCTCCCCCGAAAAGGGTCCAGCCACATCTGCGTTGGACAGACCGCTCTCCCACAACAGCGAAACGCCAGCCCCTTCCCACCCACCGCTATCACTCAAACTGTGATCGCACTGTGACTGCTTGCGATTTTCTCCAAACTACGATCCTACCTGAATATCCACCATAGTACTTATAATAGAGTATAATAGCATATTGATATATAATCAGACAGTGTACCCCCCCCCTTCCCCACCCTGACTGTAGCAGGCGGATGTTATACACTGTACAGCCTAACCCCCTCCCCCACCCCATCCCGCCTGGTTGGAATTTGAAGTAGGCAGATGTTATACACTGGAAGAGCTCATGTTTTTCTCTGCGCCTCCTCTCTCCTCGTCTGACGTCATAAACACGTGTGTTGTGATGGGTCACACGCACAATACTGCAGTACTGGAGACACAGGCATGCATTGGATCTGGCACCCATCACTGGCAGCCTGGAGTATTCAGCCAGCCCAATGCTCTGACAATTTCTGCAGTGGTTGCAGTCCACCAGAAATGCCTTCCATACAGCCTTATCAGCATGCCCCCCTGGGAACCACAGGGCCCTAAGCAGCTGCCTTGGTTGCCTTGTGTAAAATCCTTCTCTGCCTGCCGCTGCCCACCAGAACCAATGGAGCTTACCCCCATATACCAGGAAAGGAGGTATTCATGTGACCGGCGGTCACATAACCTCCCCCCTACATCCTGTCCCCTCACAATCCCGACAGTCGGCATGCCTACCAACAGGGACTTATCCCACTCGTGGGTGTCCACGACACCCATAGAGTGGGAATAAAACCCTTAGCAACCGCAGTGAGCACACAAGGGGCTTGCTGCACTCACCCCACTCTGTCAGGATTCTGCTGCCGGTATCCCGGCGTCGGTATGCTGACCGCCGGTCAAGCATACTACACCCACCAGGAGAAGGTTCTGTGTGTGTGCGCTGCACTGGCTGATAGGGGGAGATCTGTCTGAGGGGAATGGAGAATTTTCTGTATCAGGTGGGAGAGATGATGATCTGTCTGTGGGGAGGGGGCTCTTTTATGGTAAGGGGAGATAATGATGTGTCTGAGGGGAAGGGGGGGACCCACTGTACTAGGGGGAAGTGATCTGTCTGAGGGAGCGAGGTACAGGTGTGAGAGATGGAAAGTGGGAGCAAGGTGCATGAGAGATGGAAGGTGGGAGTGAGGTGCAGGTGTGAGAGATGGAAGGTGGGAGTGAGGTGCAGGTGTGAGAGATGGAAGGTGGGAGTGAGGTGCAGGTGTGAGAGATGGAAGGTGGGAGTGAGGTGCAGGTGTGAGAGATGGAAGGTGGGAGTGAGGTGCAGGTGTGAGAGATGGAAGGTGGGAGTGAGGTGCAGGTGCGAGAGATGGAAGGTGGGAGTGAGGTGCAGGTGCGAGAGATGGGAGGTGGGAGTGAGGTGCAGGTGCGAGAGATGGAAGGTGGGAGTGAGGTGCAGGTGTGAGAGATGGAAGGTGGGAGTGAGGTGCGGGAGATGGAAGGTGGGAGTGAGGTGCAGGTGCGGGAGATGGAAGGTGGGAGTGAGGTGCAGGTGTGAGAGATGGAAGGTGGGAGCGAGGTGCAGGTGGGAGAGATGGAAGGTGGGAGCGAGGTGCAGGTGGGAGAGATGGAAGGTGGGAGTGAGGTGCAGGTGTGAGATGGAAGGTGGGAGTGAGGTGCAGGTGTGAGAGATGGAAGGTGGGAGTGAGGTGCAGGTGTGAGAGATGGAAGGTGGGAGTGAGGTGCAGGTGTGAGAGATGGAAGGTGGGAGTGAGGTGCAGGTGTGAGAGATGGAAGGTGGGAGTGAGGTGCAGGTGTGAGAGATGGAAAGTGGGAGTGAGGTGCAAGTGCGGGAGATGGAAGGTGGGAGTGAGGTGCAGGTGCGGGAGATGGAAGGTGGGAGTGAGGTGCAGGTGCGAGAGATGGAAGGTGGGAGTGAGGTGCAGGTGTGAGAGATGGAAGGTGGGAGTGAGGTGCAGGTGTGAGAGATGGAAGGTGGGAGTGAGGTGCAGGTGTGAGAGATGGAAGGTGGGAGTGAGGTGCAGGTGTGAGAGATGGAAGGTGGGAGGGAAGGTGTTTGTGTTGACATACAATGCCAGGTGGGAGGGTAAGTGTAAGGTGACATACACTGACCATGGGGAAGGGGTGTATGCTGAAATATAATTCCAGAGGCGGGGGGTTGCGCAGGTACATACACTGATTGCAGGAAGGAGGGATGTGTTTGTGATGACCTACATGGTTCTTATCTGCCATCAAATTATATGTTTCTTCAGAAACGTGAAGACAGATTTACGCACAAGGGGGGTCATTCCGAGTTGTTAGCTCGTTATTTTTTTCCGCAACGGAGCGATTAGTCGCTAATGCGCATGCGCAATGTCCGCAGTGCGACTGCGCCAAGTAAATTTGCTATGCAGTTAGGAATTTTACTCACGGCATTACGAGGATTTTTCTTCGTTCCGGTGATCGTAATGTGATTGACAGGAAGTGGGTGTTTCTGGGCGGAAACTGGCCATTTTATGGGTGTGTGTAAAAACGCTACCGTTTCTGGGAAAAATGCGGGAGTGGCTGGAGAAACGGGGGAGTGTCTTGGTGAACGCTGGGTGTGTTTGTGACGTCAAACCAGGAACGAAACTGACTGAACTGATCGCAGTGACAGAGTAAATCTCGAGCTACTCAGAAACTGCTAAGAAATTTCTACTCGCAATTTTGCGAATCTTTCGTTCGCAATTTTGCTATGCTAAGATACACTCCCAGAAGGCGGCGGCTTAGCGTGTGCAATGCTGCTAAAAGCAGCTTGCGTGCGAACAACTCGGAAGGAGGGCCAATGTGTGAGCCAAAGCGTTCGTGCGTGCATTATACACAGGTGCAGCATACTGGAATTTTGCTGAGTTTTGATCAGAGATGTGTGGAAAAGGTAGGCTTTGCCATTAGGCTTACCACCTCATCCCTTTAATTCTGGACACATATTAATTACACAGGTTCTGTGGCTGATTAAAACCAGGTGAAATAGTCTTGAAGTCAGCCAGCTACAGAACCTGTGTAATTAATACAGTATGATCCAGAATTAAAGGGATGAGGTGGTAACCCTATCTGCCATAGACTTTTTACTCCAGAGTTGTGACTATCAAAATGATTAAAATAATACAAAGAAGATATCTCCTATATATTTGCCTTAGTCTGTGACTCTGTGCCCGTAACGCTGGGCGGAGTCACAGAGCTGGGCGGAGTCAACTGCATCTGCTGCAGGGAGCTACCCCATACCCAGTGCCAGCAGCAGTCAGGTGCAAGACCCTACCTTACAGTATAGGAGGTGAGGCTGCCGGCTGCTGTTCCTGTCCCCCCCCCCCCCCCCCCAATCACCTGTGACAGCGGAGCTACGGTGCCACGAGGGGGAGGAGCTACACGGAATAGAGGGGCGGAGCTACACGGGACCAGACAGCTGAACAGTGGTGGAATCAGCATTGCAGTGACGGCCAGTCAGACTTGGTAAGTGGAGGGTGAGAGAGAAATGTGTGTGTGTGTGTGTGTGTGTGTGTGTGTGTGTGTATATAGTGGGGGTGGGGGTGTATGTGTATATATAGTGGGGTGTGTGTGTGTGTGTGTGTGTGTATATATAGTGTGTGTGTGTATATAGTGGGGGTGTGTGTGTGTGTGTGTGTGTGTGTGTGTGTGTGTGTGTGTATATATATGGTGGTGTGTGTGTGTTTGTATATATGTGTGAATTGTGTGTGTGTGAGATATGTCTGTATGTGCGCACTTTATTGGACGCCACTGCTGGGGGGGCCATTACATGCAAGGACGCTACTAATATAGGGGGGGCATTACGTATAAGGACGCTACTACTATAGGGGTGGCATTAGGTATAAGGACGCTACTAATATAGGGGGGGCATTACGTATAAGGACGCTACTACTATAGGGGGGCATTACGTATAAAGACGCTACTACTATAGGGGGGCATTACGTATAAGGATGCTACTACTATAGGGGGGGCATTACGTATAAGGAAGCTACTACTATAGGGGGGGCATTACGTATAAGGACGCTACTACTATAGGGGGGGCATTACGTATAAGGACGCTACTACTATAGGGGGGGGGCATTACGTATAAGGACGCTACTACTATAGGGGGGCATTACGTATAAAGACGCTACTACTATAGGGGGGCATTACGTATAAGGATGCTACTACTATAGGGGGGGCATTACGTATAAGGAAGCTACTACTATAGGGGGAGCATTACGTATAAGGACGCTACTACTATAGGGGGGGCATTACGTATAAGGACGCTACTACTATAGGGGGGGGCATTACGTATAAGGACGCTACTAATATAGGGGGGGCATTACGTATAAGGACGCTACTACTATAGGGGGGGCATTACGTATAAGGACGCTACTACTATAGGGGGCGCATTACGTATAAGGACGCTACTA
The DNA here is from genome assembly GCF_028390025.1 of Pseudophryne corroboree. Taxonomy (NCBI): domain Eukaryota; kingdom Metazoa; phylum Chordata; class Amphibia; order Anura; family Myobatrachidae; genus Pseudophryne; species Pseudophryne corroboree. The sequence continues at coordinate 140,852,771 of NC_086448.1, read as the reverse complement.
CTATAGGGGGGGCATTACGTCTAAGGACGCTACTACTATAGGGGGGGCATTACGTCTAAGGACGCTACTACTATAGGGGGGGCATTACGTCTAAGGACGCTACTACTATAGGGGGACATTACGTATAAGGACGCTACTACTATGGGGGGGCATTACGTATAAGGACGCTACTACTATAGGGGGCATTACGTATAAGCAGGCTACTAATACTGGGGGGCATTACATATAAGGACGCTACTACTGGGGGGGGCATTATGTATAAGGACTCTATTACATCTGGGGGGCATTATGTATAAGGACTCTATTACTTCTGGGGGGCATTATGTATAAGGACGGTGCTACTACTACTGGGAGGGCATTACATGTAAGGATGCTACTACTACTGGGGGGGGCATTATGTATAAGGACGGTACTACTACTGGGGGCACATCTATATATTTGCCTTAGTCTGTGACTCTGTGCCTGTAACGCTGGGCGGAGTCACAGTGGCTGCATGCAGGGCAGGAACAGTCCCCTCCCTCGGTCCGCCCATCTCCGCCCAGTGCCCTGTCTCTCTCCTCCCCGTACACTCCCTGTACGTACCCTGGTGATCCTGCAGCCGGGGAGCGGGGACTGTAAGCCGGACTCGCCGTCACTGCACAGTCCGGAGGCCCCCCCTCCCACAGCATTCACCCCACCCGCGGCGCACGGCTCTCCTTTCACCCGCGGCACACACCGCATCCCACCCGCGCCGCACGGACCTCCTTCCACCCGCGGCACACACCCCTCACCCAACCACTGCACTCCCGTCCCCTCCCCCACCTGCTGCACCCCCCACTCCTCCCCCACCCGCGGCACCACCCCAATACCACTTCTCCCCCCGCACCCTCCACCCCACACTCCCCTCCAACACCCGCAGCACTCCCGTTCCCTCCTGTAGCACTCCCCCGCCCCTCCCCCACCCGCAGAACCCCCCCTCCCCCACCTGTGGCACCCATAGCATCCACCACATCCGCGACACCCGCGGCGCACGCCCCTCCTTCCACCCACAGCATCCAACACATCAGCCCCCCACCCGCGAAACACGGCTCACGCCCCCCTCCCACCTGCACCACATGGCCCGCGGCACCCCGCACCCTCCCACCCGCGGCACCCCGCACCCTCCCACCCGCGGTAACCACAGCATCCACCCCACCCGCGGCACACACCCCTCACCCAACCACTGCACTCCCGTCCCCACCCCCACCTGATGCACCCCCCACCCCTCCCCCACCCGCGGCACCCACAGCATCCACCACATCCGCGGCACACGCCCCTCCACCACCCGCAGCACTCCCGCCCCCTCCTGTAGCACCCCCCCTCATCCGCAGAACTCCCCCTACCCCTCCCCCACCCGTGGCACCCACCACATCCATCCCCCTCCCGTAGCACCCACAACCCAAAAAACCCACCCTCTCTCCCCCACCCGCGGCACCCCCCCCCTACACCCATCTCCCCCCCCTACACCCACGCACCCTCCACCCCACCCGCCAAACCCACACCATCCACATCCGCCCCCCACCCGCGGTACTCCCCCCTCCTTCCCACTGCACTCCCTCCCCCAACCGTAGCACCCCCCCCTCCCCCACCCACAGCACCTCCCCCCATACCCACCTCTCCTCCTCGCTACACCCACACCCCACCAGCCCCTCCCCCACCCGCAGCATCCACGACATCCGTCCCCCACCCGCGGCACACACCCCTCCCCCACCTGTAGCACCCACACCCCTCCCCCACCTGCAGCGCCCCTGCACCTCCCCCCACCATACCCACCTCCCCCCCCCATGCTCCACCCCACCCGGCCGGCTCCCACCCGTGACACCCACAGCATCCACCACATACGCCCCCCCTCCCACCCACAGCATCCACCACATCCACCCCCCACACACGTCCCTCCAACACCCACAGCATTCCCACCCCCTCCCCCATCCGTATCACCCACATCCGCATCACACCCCTCCCCTGCCGCAGCGCATCCGGACCCCCGCAGCCGCCACTCCTCCAACCACAGCACCTCCGGCCCCCACCCACACCTTCCCTAGAGCCTGATTAAGGGGGGGGTCCAAAAGGGCCCCCTGCCACACCACAGATCGGATCTCTCTTCCGATCCGATCTGTAGTGCTGTAGAGATGTGACCTGTGTTCCAGGGCACATCAGAGCTCCGGTGCAGGGACCAGGTGTTTCCTTGCACGAGACTGGAAGTGGCGACGAGCAGCGGCGCTTCAAACTTGGCGCCGTTTTGCCAGCCAATCTGAAGCGCTGGCGGCGGGAGTTCTTTTCCGGCGCCATCCGCCAGTAAATCATGGCTCGCGGGGCGCCGGCCAATCAGATTGTCTCGCCGGGTCATTGGCCCCGCCCACGCCATCTGACTTCAGATGTAAATCATGGCTCGCGGGGCGCCGGCCAATCAGATTGTCTCGCCGGGTCATTGGCCCCGCCCACGCCATCTGACTTCAGATGCCGGACGGGAGCCGAAGAAGACGACCGCGCGGAAGAGTGCAGAAGACACCGAGCGAGAGCCGAAGAGGGAGGCCGCGCTGAAGAGCGGTGAACAGCCGGACGGAGGGAGAAGAGCTCTGGTGCCCGCTGAAAAGGCCGGAAGACGCCGTGCTCCTGATGGAAGATGACCCGGACCAGGTGAGGCCTCAGTGAGCTGGTTTCTCACTCACCCCCCCTTTCCTCCCTAGACCGTCAGGGATCGGGCACTAGGCCCGTAGGTACAGTCAGCCCCTCCTGGCCTGTGGGTATGTAGTCGGGCCCTCTCGCCCCGTGGACATTTATAGTCGGGCCCTCCCGGCCCGAGGGCGCATGGTGGGCATTAGGCCCCGTTAATAGGTGCACCCCCCACCCCTCTCTTCAATAGGAACCCCACTGTCTAAAGCACCCCGGGCCCCCCATGGTCTTAATCCGGCTCTGCCTTCCCCCATTCGCGGACCTACCACACCCTTCCCTTCCCCACCCGCAGCACCTCTTGACCACCTATCTACTGGCTTGTGTATGTTCAAAGGCGTGCAGGGGTTAACGGGGCGTAGCCCCAACCGACGGTGTGAAGATCGCCCGTAGGGCGCGATGAATCACCTAGTTTATAATATATTCTTTGTATTTTTTATATACTTTATACAGTCAAAACTCTGGCATATACGTTAGTATGACAGGAAAGGCTCTTTACCCGACTGCATGTCCATAGTTTCTTTGTAATACCTACGGGGGTTAAATGATAACTTTTATCAAATAAAATTTCCAGCGTGTAGATGGTAAATTAGACACTTTGTGCGCTATTCAATTATTATTCTCTCTTTCCCTGATAATGAGCCCCATTTATCAAGGGTCACATATTCAATGTTATCTGGGCGCATTATAAGTGGTGAGGATCACATTGCAATATATGATCCTATCAGGTGAATGTATCACCCGGCACCCACAGGAACAGGGGCTCAGAAAGGAGCCCATCCCTGCAAAGTGCTGAAAGCGGAGTCCGGGCCTCTGCGCATGTGTGGTCACTGTGATCGCCATGCACCGGGTCCATTTCCAGCGGAGGGTTTCCAGGGAACCCTGTTAGAACTACATGCCCCAAAGTGTAGTCCAGCCAGGCCCAATGTCAATACATAGTGCATCAGGCCCAATATTGATTTATAAGGCAGCATCGCATCCCCTATAGGTTTCTATAGAAACCTAAGGGAGATGTGGCTGCCAGCGGTAATGTAGGGATCACAGCTGGTATTGGAGATATGTACTATGATCCCTCCTTCTCACATTCAGTGGATACTATTGTGTGCTAGCCAAAGAAAATGGGTGTTTTCGGGTACATAGCCGTAAATATTGACTGATAAAGGGGCCTCAATGTCTCTCTGTCCATGACACTCTCGCCCAATCTCTCTCTTTCCCTTACACTGTTTCCCTTTCCTTGATACTCTGGTGGTCATTCCGAGTTGTTCGCTCGCTAGCTGCTTTTAGCAGCTGTGCACACGCTAGGCCGCCGCCCTCTGGGAGTGTATCTTATCTTAGCAGAAGTGCGACCGAAAGGTTCGCAAAACTGCTCCAAAATCTTTTCAAGCAGTTTCTGAGTAGCTGCAGACCTACTCCTACCTTGCGATCACTTCAGACTATTTAGTTCCTGTTTTGACGTCACAAACACGCCCTGCGTTCGGCCAGCCACTCCCCCATTTCCCCAGGCACGCCTGTGTTTGTATCTCACACGCCTGCGTTTTGTAGCACACTCCCTGAAAACGGTCAGTTACCTCCCAGAAACGCCCCATTCCTGTCAATCACTCAGTGGTCAACAGAGCGACTGAAAAGCATCGCTAGACCTTGTGTGAAACTGCATCGGCTTTTGTGAATGTACGTTGCACGTGCGCAGTGCGCACCATACGCAGAAGTGCCGCTTTTTTGCCTGATCACTGCGCTGCGAGCGGCAGCTAGCGATCAACTCGGAATGACCACCTCTGTCTCTACCTCTCTTTCCTTGACCCCAACTTTTTCTCGATCCCCTCTATCTCTCTTAACCTAACACTTATACCCCTTTTCCACTAGCTGTTTTTACCCGTGTTTTTGCACGGGGGCGCTCATCGACACGGGTTTTTAGTAGGTGGAAACGGGTCAACACGGGTTGAGTGACCCGGGAATCCTACCCGGCTATTTACCTGGGTAGAACACGGTAATGACACGGATAACGGTGCAGTGTAAACGGTCATTACACGTGTTTTCAGACCCGAGTAACGCTCTGAGACGCTGACTGGTGCTTCTGGGGCACTGGAAGATGATGTCATCCCTGGGAGACACGCTGGGCACATGCAGGCACCGCAGCAGCAAACAAACCCGGATGCACATCTATTGCAGCAGCTACAACACTACGCTGGGCACATGCAGGCATTGAGGCAGCTTGCAAACAAAACACCCCACCCCTCCCTTTTGGTCCTTTTGATGACATCCTCTTGATGAGACAGTAAAAAGTCCATTTGTAATGACAGCAATAGGCTTTTACAGAGCTTACCCGGGTTAGGTGGAAACAGATCAGACACGGGAGTAACCCGTGTCGAAGTGTAGTGGAAACGGGGTGGCCGACACGGGTTGTAGCCGTGTTAAACATCCCGGATCGGACACGGTACTTAGGTGGAAAAGGGGTATTAGCCTTCCCCTAGTGTCAAAACCTAACCCCCCTTCCCCCTCCCCCTCGGCTTAACCATTGACCACCCTGGCATACTTACAATAGAGATGATGTAATTTGGGACTCCTGCATTGGCATTGAAAGCAATATTGTAATTCCTATGCCAGTCTTCTGAGCAGCGTTGGGATTCTGGCGCTGAAATCCAGGATGCTGGCACTGACCGCATTCCTATATATTTTATATTTATTTGTCTTTAAATTTCTTTTTCAGTATAAAGATAGATTATATATACAGAAATGACATCATTAAAAATCTAATTGACAGTACTTTTTAATGTTTTAATGTTTGGTTTATCAGTTTCAGAAAAAGAATGCAGCACCCAACACCAAGATATTCTGTAATTTGTAGCAGGTGCAAATCAGATTCCTCCAATTGGGTTTGACCCACAGCCATCCATTGAATGTCTTGCTGAACTATAAAAATATCCAGAGGCTAACACTAATTCTAGACATGCCACTCATAACTGACATCTGGGTAGAAGTATGAAGCAGGGAAAAGAGTGGAGAAGTGAGCCAGTGGAGAAGGTGCCCAAATGATAAATGTTACGTCAGTGCTGATTGGTTGCCATGGTCAACTTCTCCACTGGCTCACTTCTCCCTTCTTTTCACTGCATCATACCTCTACCCCATTGTTTAGAAACAGCCTGTTATATGACAGATGCAAGTGGATTTGCCAGTACTAGATATCACTCTCAACTTTACCACTTATCAGCAAGCAAGACTGCTAATTATTTGAGCCTCGGACCGCACTATACAGAACACCCTTTAAACTGCAGTTTTCTTTCCGCACTTTTCCACAACAGCTGCCCATCACTTTCATAAGTATCAGTGCAGCTATTTGTCATGGTCTGGCACATTTTCCTAACCAACAGATTCAAGACTTGGCTGTTCATGTATGATTAGTCTGGGGAAATTGTGTGCCAATCCTGTTGTGAGTAACTTCCCAGCATTGATGATCCTCTCACAGATCATTGGCTGCAGCAGCTCATCGGCGAAACCAACAATTTCAATTTTGAGTGCATAGCAGAGCTGATAATAATACCAAGTGCTAGATTTATCAAGCCTTGGAGATTGATAAATTGCACAGTGATAAAGTACCAACCACCTCCTAACTGGTGGTGTTACAGGCTGTGTTTGAAAAATGACAGAAGCTGATTGGTTGGTTCTTATTTCACTGCAATTTAGCACTCTCCAAGGCTTGATAAATTTTGGCCTGTATATGATCTCATGTTTTTTAGTATGTTGTAATCCAAAACAATTTCTTGGAGAAAATAAGACAAACCACTGGAATGTCAGTGTTTTAATAACGTGTTTCGCACTCTTGTTGTGATTTGGAATTAAAAAGTGTAAAAATTGTATTTGTGGCCGTAAAGCATTGTTTGAAACATTATCAATGTATATTACACAAAGAATCTATGTGGATTTTCAACTTGCATCCTTTAAAATGACTCTTCTCTTTACATGGGCCCTCATTCCGAGTTGTTCGCTCACTAGCTGCTTTTAGCAGCATTGCACACGCTAGGCCACCGCCCCCTGGGAGTGAATCTTAGCTTAGCAGAATTGCGAACGAAAGATTTGCAAAATTGCGAGTAGAAATTTCTTAGCAGTTTCTGAGTAGCTCAGACTTACTCCTACACTGCGATCAGTTCAGTCAGTTTCATTCCTGGTTTGACGTCTCAAACACACCCAGCGTTCGCACAGACACCCTCCCGTTTCTCCAGCCACTCCCGCGTTTTTCCCAGAAACTGCAGCGTTTTTTCACACACACACACACCCATAAAACGTCCAGTTTCCGCCCAGAAACACCCACTTCCTGTCAGTCACATTACGATCACCAGAACAATGAAAAATCCTAGTAATGCCGTGAGTAAAATACCTAACTTATTAGAACATTTACTTGGTGCAGACGCACTGTGGACATTGCGCATGCGCATTAGCAACTAATCGCTCTGTTGCGTAAAAAAAATAACGAGCGATCAACTCGGAAAGACCCCCATTATTCATATACAATTTTAATATAGTATTTTGATCATTACAATTTCTCTCACAGCATGTCATACATCTCAATTCTGCTGTTTGTGATGTTAATGATTGTGTTGCAATAAAAAAAAAAAATGAGTATACATATTTTTTAAAAGCAGTAATGCATGTGTACAGGGTGCTTCAATTTGTTTATAACAAGATAATATATAACCATGTGAGAAATTAATTTCCATAATGCTATAACTAAAGCATGTCTTGGCATCCCTTAGCACATGAAGATGTCTCAGTGGCACCCTTGACCATTATCAGGGAATAGATCGCAGGTTCTTTGACTTGGAGCTCTCACAGTTATAGTTGTTCAAATCACCTATGGATTTTAAAATTGTGACAGTTGTGAATACACAGTGCACCTGAGTGTGAGAATGTCTGGAATAGATGTACTGTAATATGCCCTGGGTGGGTTCCATGCACACATTGAGATCATATTTAGTTAATAATAAACAAATACATGGTGGCTAAGGGTATATTTACTAAAGTATGAGTTTTTTAGAAGTGCAGATGTTGCCCATATCAACCAATCAGATTCTACTTAACATTTATCTAGCTGCTTCTAGAAGATAAAAACTGGAATATGAGTGGTTGCTATGGGCAACATCTCAATTTCTAAAATACACACTTTAGTAAATATACCCATATCTTGAAGTAAACAGTCCAGCATTGGTTGCTGAGAACCAGGGAGCTAATTCAGACCTTATTGTAGCCATGCAAAATTTTGCACGGCTACGATCAGCCACCCTGACATGCGGGGGGACTCCTAGCACAGGGCTAGTCCACCCCGCATGTCTAGCCCTACCCCCACCACATTGCTGCGCTGGTAGGTGAATTTTCACCATGTCCCAGGTCACAGCGGCTGCATGTGACGTCACGCAGCCGCCACGGCCCGCCTCCCACATGTTCTGGGCATGCATGCGTTGCCTGGACTGCGCCCCCAAAACGGCAGGCTAACGCCGCCGCCCAGCGAACGCCGCTGCCTGTCAATCAGGCAGAGGTGATCGCTGGGCTGAGATGCCGATTGCATCTCTGGCATGCACACTGAGGCACATGCGCAGTTCAGTCCTGATCGCCTGCTGTGCAAAAATGCACAGCAGCGATCAGGTCTACATTAGCCCTAAGGTGCGTCATGAAAAACTGAATCAAAATATTTTATAACTAAGGAGTGCTGATTCTGTTGTTGTCCAGATAAGGAAATATGCTCACCCCCTAGAGGCTGGAGATGTGTCATATTCACAGTCATTACCATGTTAAGGGTACGGTCATTAGGTCAACACCACTGAGGTCGACCACTATTGGTCAACATGCATTAGGTCGACAGGGTCACTAGATTGACATGGTCATTAGGTTGTCATGTACTAGGTCGACAGGTCAAAAGGTCGACATAAGTTTTTAACTTTTTTAAAATTTCTGGACTTTTTCATACCTTACGATCCACGTGGACTACGAATGGGAATAGTAACCTGCGCCGAGCACAGCAGTATCGGAGCGAGGAACCTTGCCCGAAGCTTGCTCGCCATGCGAGGGGACACGGTGCACTAATTGGGGTTCCCCATCACTTTACAAAGAAAATGACACCAAAAAAAGAAAAAAAAAACTGATGTCTACCTAATGACTGTCGACCTAAGTTGTGTTGACCCAATGACCCATACTGGTTGTGCTGAAAACAGGCTGCAGGACAAAACCCGAATCTGCTATTGATAATTCACCTCTAAAAATGTCCATATGTCTCTCACATTCCAAATAACTGGGCTCCCCACCAAGCACGCACACCTAAATTATTATAGTTAAACAATCTCTGGTTTAATACATACATTTTAATAAAAATATAAAGTTCAATGAATAAAAAAGAATGCAGTTTAATTATCTGTTTATTTAATTCTTAAGTTTATTATATAACAGTAAAATACGATGCCCTTTACAAATGGAAACAGAATTGAAACAAAATGGCTAAGGGTGGGGCCACACATAGCAGCCAATGGGAACCTGCTTGGCCGCAAGGAGACTGCACATGGGCGCCTACATGTGCGGCAGTCCTGCCGCCACCGGATCTGACTGCAGCATGCTGCGGTCGGGTCAGATGACAGGGCAGCAGGATTTCAATGTGAACACAAATTTCAGCCGCACTGTGTCTCCATTAAAATCCTGTGTGTGTCACTGGCTGGATCATGTTCTGCGGAATCCCGCAGAACAGGATCCGTGTGAACACAGAGCCACACTCCCGGCTAAGCGGGTCATGTTCAGCGGGACCCGCTTGGCTGCTATGTGTGGTCCAAACCTAAGAACATGCAGTCAGAGATAGGATGGCCCTGCTTGCAAACTTAATGTGCATACACACGGTGCGATGTAACCTTACGATTTGGATTATATAGTCAAAATTGTAAGGAAAGTTAGCGCAAATCACACCGTGTGCACACAGCTTGCAATACCGATGCGCGGCCCCATGGGTTCGGTATTGCAAGAAATGAAAGACTATTTTTAAGATTGACTAGCCTGCACATTGTGTACAATCTAGTACATAGTATAGTCAAAAATAAGATTTTACTTACCGGTAAATCTATTTCTCGTAGTCCGTAGTGGATGCTGGGGACTCCGTAAGGACCATGGGGAATAGACAGGCTCCACAGGAGACAGGGCACTCTAAGAAAGAATTTAGGTACTGGTGTGCACTGGCTCCTCCCTCTATGTCCCTCCTCCAGACCTCAGTTAAGGAAACTGCCCGGAAGAGCTGACAGTACAAGGAAAGGATTTTGGAATCCAGGGTAAGACTCATACCAGTCACACCAATCACACCGTATAACGTGATAAACTTACCCAGTTAACAGTATGAACAACAATAGAGCATCAGCTCAACCCTGATGCAACTATAACATAACCCTTATGTAAGGTTATGTTATATAACATAACCCTTATGAGCCATGACCTGCACCTTGATTATCTTTTTCTCTGGCAAGAGAACTCTCTGTAGGTCTGAATCCAATATGGCTCCCAAATGAACCACCCGCTGTGACGGATTCAGGGACAACTTCTCCCAATTTATGAGCCACCCGTGTCTCTGTAAACAAACTATCGTCTGTTGGAGATGGCTCAACAGTAAATCTTGCGGCTGTGCTAAGATTAACAGGTCGTCCAGGTATGGGAATATTCTTATCCCTTGTTTGCGCAGACAAGCTGCCATAACCACCATGATCTTGGTAAACACCCTGGGTGCTGTAGCTAGCCCGAAGGGCAGAGCTTGGAACTGAAAATGTTCCTTGAGGATGGCAAACCTGAGGTAACACTGATGTGATAGTGCTATAGGTACATGTAGGTAAGCATCCTGTACATCCAGAGATACCATGTAATCTCCCGGTTCCATAGCCAACATTATGGAGCGTAACGTCTCCATGTGGAACTTCGGGATCCATATGTAGTTGTTCAACATTTTTAGATTTAGAATTGGTCGATGTGACCCATTTGGTTTCTGGATTAGAAATAGATTGGAGTAATACCCCTGTCCCTTTTGTGATGGAGGTAGTGGGACAATCACACCTGACTGCAGTAATTTTTGGACTGCTTCTTGCAGGGCATTGGCCTTCGACTCTATACGAGACGGGCTGGTGCAAAAAAATCTTTCAGGAGGCTGCCTCCTGAATGGGAACCCATACCCCTGAGATACTACCTTCTGCACCCAGGCATCTGTTGTTGATGTGCAAATTGCAGGAGTCGGCCCCCAACCCTGGAATCCTCCAGGCGGAGGCCCGTCTCTTCGGGCTGAGGGTTTCTGTTCAGGTTTGGAAGCTGGCTTCTTGCTAGCCCACTGCTTCCTACCCCTAGATTTAAACTGGGGTTGCTTAGGCTCCTCTCTAGCTTTCGCTTTACTTTGCCAACGAAAAGAGCGAAATTTTAAACCCTTGGACTTAGGGTTATAAGCAGCCGGAAATCTGACCTTTTTTGATTCAGCCTCTGATTCTAGGATATCCGATAAAGGTTTTCCACATAATATATTACCCTCAAAAGGCAATGCTTCCAATTCCTTCTTGGATTCCGCATCTGCCTTCCAGGTCCGTAGCCAGACTGCTCTGCGAGCGACTACTGCCAGGGCTGAAGCTTTAGAAGCAACAGTGCCTACATCGATTGCTGCTTCTTCGAAATACTGGGCAGATTGTCTTAAATGGCAAAAACGATCCTCTTGCTCCCTAGTAGGAGAGGGTATGTCGTTCTTTAGTTCCTCTATCCATTCGCCCATTGCCTTTGCTACCCAGGCCGAAGCCATAGCAGGTCTTACCACTGCTCCTACAAGAGAAAAAATATTTTTCAATAGGCTCTCTACCCTTCTGTCTGTGACATCATTCAAAGAGGTAGATGACAGTGGTAAAGCAGATTTATGCACGAGTCGCAGAACATGCGCATCTACTTTCGGAGGAACTTCTCTCTTCGAACAATCCCCAGCAGGAAATGGATAATAAGAATCCCATCTCTTAGGAATCTTATACTTTTTACTGGGCGCTACCCAAGACTCATCCATCTTTTCTGTCAACTCATCTGATGCTGGAAATTCAGCTTTCACTGATTTTGTTCGTTTGAATACAGGTGCTTTTGCTTTTAACGCGGTTTTGGCTGGTTCTTCCAGAGAAAGCACAGCCTTCACTGCATTAATAAGTTCAGCTACATCATCTGAACTAAAGCTCTGCGACTGATCATCATACGGAGTTGAATCTATTGTATCCGCATCATCATCCGATGTATCATCTTGTGTAGTATGCCATACAGACGTATCTGTCTTAGTCTTACCTACACCTTGGTTGCTTGTAGAGGCTACAGGAACCAAACCATAGGAAGAGAGCTGCATGTATGGGTTCATAGTGTAACCTAACCCTTGAGGGGGTGCTACTGTATTTAACTTGTCCGCTATTGAAGACAGAGTCTTTGCGAACATATTCCATGGTGGCTCCACTGGAGGCTGAACTAACACCTGTTTTTTACTTCGCTGAAAAGCGAAACAGTTTGCACACAAACCCTCATAAGTGACCAATTGATTCATATCAATTACCCCTGACTTAGAAGATAAGCATGATAGGAGTACTAGGTAAATTCTCTTCATCACTTTTGCCGCTCATAGACATGGTATTAACCTGTTATCGACTACACACTTTGTGACTGAAAAAACACCCTATATGTCAATATATAGAGGTGAGATCAATCTGACCACAGTGCACCTGATTTGAGGGTCAGTACAGGACTGACATTACACAGAAAAGTCAGCACACATACTAGCAGTCAGTCACATGTTAAAGCATTAGACATTGTCATATGAGAATACAATCTCCATAATAACTTATACATAAGTAGGAACATTGTACTTCTGTTTAAACTGGTTCTTTTTTCAACATAATATGCAGAAAACACAGTAATATACAGGTCTCATATGCAATAGGTACTAAAAATTAACAATGCAAACTTTAAGAAGTAGAAGGAATTTTTAGTACTGTATACCATGCCTTCAGAGAGCGGGATACAGGGAGACTCACCACACTTCCATATTCAAGCATAGACGCTCGTAAGACGCTGAGTGGATTCAGACGCTAGTGGTGTACACTGCCGCTCTTGGTAACTGATAACGGACACGGACGCTCACCAACGGACACGGACGCTGAGTGACTCCACGTGCATGCAGATGCTAAAGGCCTGCGACTCTGTCTGGGCGGGTTTATATCCAGTGTACACAACCACAGCGTCTAAGCTGCTACAGAGTACCCTCGTGGTAGCGTCTGAGCCAGAAGTGAGGTCATTTAGTTCATGAAACGAGAGACCCGCGGGAACTGGCCATGAACTGGGAGGAGGGATGGCCAGGAGAGCGTCTGAATCCCCCTGTTGACTTAAACTCCCAGGATCGCGGCCTCTACCTAGTCCTGGCACCTATGATCCCCCGGACCGTAGCGCTGTCACACTCGAGATGTTCGGCGCATCAACACGCTGTTTGTAGTCTCCACCAAATCAGCGTAGCTGTGTCCTGACCCCTCTAATAAGAGGAAGTCCATATACTCACTGTCTCCCCATGCTCCGGCCACAGCCTGGTTACGTCTGCTGGACCTGCTAGAACATCCGACACAAACGCCCGTCGAGACAGCACTGTACCGCGAAGGTAAGCGCTGTTGCGACCCGGTGGGGAGTTGTTGGATCGACTCTTTCTAATATGCGTTTAAGACGCTGTTAAGATAAGTCGCTCTAAAAATATAGTGAGTCTAAAAATAAAATAATAAAAGCTTTAGACTGCTTTCACAGCAGCCCTGCGACCATGCGGCTTCCTGCCGCACCAAGCAAAAAACTGATCTGACTCAGTCAGTGGCGGGACTATAGAGTGGAGGCCCCAATGCATCCTGGGAGGCTGGAAAGCTCATGACCGTGTTGGTGCCATTTTCGCTGTCGCTCGACAATATCCCAATGTTATCCTGTGGACCTAGCCAGAGAAAGCATCCTTTATGTCGACTGACGCCATAAAATCCCCCCCCCCCTTCGAGGCTGAAGATCACCACTCGAAGCGACTCCATCTTGAACTTGAAAGTTTTCAAGTATGGATTGAGGGATTTTAGGTTCAGAATCGGTCTGACCGATCCATCTGGCTTCGGCACTACAAAGTGGCTTGAATAGAACCCTTTCCCCCGTTCTGACGGGGAAACCGGCACCACGACCCTATGTTGACACAACTTTTGTATCGCCACCCTTACCCCCTCTCTTTCGGGAAGAGAAGCTGGCAAGGCCGACACGAAAAACCAGTTGGGGGGTATCTCCTGAAACTCCAGTCTGAACCCTTGGGACACTATGCTTAAGACCCAAGGATCCAGAGCGGAACGAACCCAGACCTGACTGAAGAATCGGAGACGGCCCCCCCCACCGGTAGGAACTCCCCTAGGGGCGCCCCAGCGTCATACGGTGGACTTGGTAGAGGCGGGGGAGGACTTTTGGTCCTGGGTGCCTGACACTGCAGGCGACTTCCTTCCCCTACCTCTACGCTTTGAAGCGAGGAAGGAGGAGCCCTTTCCTCTTTTGTATTTATTAGGCTGCTGATGGGGTGCCTTTTTCTGTTGTGTGGGAACATAGGGAAGAAAAGATGACTTACCCGCAGTAGCGGTCGACACCAGGTCAGCCAGGCCGTCTCCGAACAAGACACTACCTTTAAAAGGGAGAGCTTCCATATTCTTCTTGGAGTCTGCATCAGCATTCCATTGATGAACCCACAGCGCCCTCCTGGCTGAAATCGCCATGGCATTGGCATCATTTAGGTAATCTGCAGCGTCCTTGATATAACCAAGAGTCAAAAGAATATTATCTTTATCAAGAGCATCCACATCAGAAGCCAAATTTTCAGCCCACTTAGCAATAGCACTACTCACCCATACCGACGCCACAGCAGGTCTGAGCAATGCACCAGTATTGACAAAAATGGATTTCAATGTCGTCTCCAGCTTGCGATCCGCCAGATCCTTGAGAGCAGCCGTGTCAGGAGACAGCAGCGCCACCTTCTTGGACAATCGCGAGAGAGCCTTGTCCACATAGAAACAGAATTTGACGGCAGATAAGAACCACTTGGCCCATCTAGTCTGCCCAATTTTTTTATCCTTTAGGTAATTGCAACCCTCTTTGATGACTCCCAATTTTCCCTATCGTCAGAGGGGAAAGGATATGCCATCAAAATTCTCTTAGGAATCTGCCACCATTTTTCAGGGGTCTCCCAAGCCTTTTCACAAAGCGCCTTCATTTCATGAGAGGGGGGGGATTTTCCCTCAGGTCTTTTCCCCTCAAATAAACCAACTCTTGTGTCAGGAACGGCAGGTTCCTCAGAAATATGTAAAACATCTTTAATGGCTATAATCATGTACTGAATACTCTTGACCACCCTTGGATGCAAAGAAGCCTCAGTAATATCGACATCGGAGTCAGAGTCCGTGTCGGTACCTGTATCTGCCATCTGGGTAAAAGCAAGCTTTTGAGACCCTGAGACTCTCTGTACCTGAGACAAAGCGTCCTTCACGGACTGTCTCCATGTTTGTGTCTGAGAATCAGATTTATACAGTCTCTTAGATAGTAGGCTGTGCCGACAGAGACATACCTAAATCCTTTTCTGCACCCCCCATAACACCCAGGCTCAGACATGTCGACACCGAGTGCCGACACACTTACACAGGCCACAAGCATGGGGACAGACCCACAGAGAAGCCCTTAGGGAGAAACACGAAACACAGAGGGAATATGCCAGCTCACATCCCAGCGCCCATACACTAAAGTAATTGTATATTTGATCAGCGCTGATTAAACATAGATGAAAGCACCAAATTTCATGTGCCTCCCCCCCCCCCCCTCCCCCTGGTTTTCCTCCCTTTTACTTGCGGGAGCTTGGAGGTCAGGGCCGGCGTCTCTGCAGCACTGTAGATATAGGAGAAAATGGCGCTGGTGAGCAATGTGCGGCCAAGCCCAGCCCCTTCCCGGCACGCTGTAGCCCGCTAAAATTCTAATTTATGTACACTGGCGGGGGTAGGGGTACTCTATACTGTGCCCGGGCACCGTATATCACGTTTTTTGCCAACCACCAACCCCAGTAACTGCTGCCCAGGGCACTCCCCCCTAGCGCCCTGAACCCTGCAAGTGCCGTTGGTGACATGTGTGGGAGCATGGAGCGCAGTGCTACCGCTGCGCTGTACCTCGTTACTGAAGTTTTCTGCCGTCACTGAAGTCTTCTGTTCTTCTAATACTCACCCGGCTTCTGTCTTCTGGCTTCTGTGAGGGGGGTGACGGCGCGGCTCTGGGAACAAGCAGCTAGGCGCACCAAGTGATCGAACCCTCTGGAGCTAATGGTGTCCAGTATCCAAAGAAGCAGAGCCCTTAACTAAGAAGAAGTGGGTCTGACTTCTCTCCCCTCAGTCCCACGATGCAGGGAGCCTGTAGCCAGCAGGTCTCCCTGAAAATAACAAACCTAACATAAAGTCTTTTCCAGAGAAACTCAGGAGAGCTCCCCTGTGAGTGTCCAGTCAGTCCTGGGCACAAAGTCTAACTGAGGTCTGGAGGAGGGGCATTGAGGGAGGAGCCAGTTCACACTCAGTCTTAAGTTTTTTCAGTGTCCCCAAGCTCCTGCGGATCCCGTCTATACCCCATGGTCCTTTTGGAGTCCCCAGCATCGTCTAGGACGTAAGAGAAAACAAGAAAAAACTCATGTCAACCTTTTGACCTGTCGACCTAGTACATGTTGACCTAGAAACCCTGTCAACCTTCAAACCCTGTCGACCTAGTGACTGTCGACCTATAGTGGTCGACCTAAACATTGTCGACCTAGACACTGTCGATCTGATGATGCACAACCTTTGCGATCGCTGTCTGCCAGCTAGCATGCTGGGAGGTCTTGCCCTGCGCTGGTCGGCCCCCAGCATGTGATAGAAAGGATTGCAGATTCTGCTTTTTAGCAGAATCTGCAATCCAACCTGAATAACCCCCTATGTGTATAGGTGATTGGGACCTGCCTGCTACAATCAGTGGGGTCACTGATATATAATCAATACAGTTACACTGACTGAAGAGGGTAATAATGGCTATTATGAAATGCAGTCAGTAAGTGGATGTGGTGCAATCAGTGAAGGGGGAAAGTAATATACTGTCATAGAATACAGGTGTGGTATGGCTGACCGGCGGTCATCATACCGACGCAGGGATCCCGGCGGGGGGGGGGGGTGAGTACAGCAAGCCCCTTGTGGGCTCGCCACGCGCTGTGCTCGCCACGCTGCAGGCTCAGTGGTGATCTGCGGTCGCCATGAGTCTTATTCCCACTCTATGGGTGTCGTGGACACCCACAAGTGGAAATAGTCCCTGTTGGTCGGCATGCCGACCATCGGGATAGTGAAGGGTGGTCATGTAACCATCGGTCTCCTGATCGCCGGTCACATGAATACCACCCATAGAATACAAGGAGGAAAAACAACAAATATTTTAAGAGGCATATACTGTATCAGGAACGAAAATATGCTATGGATTATTTGAGGGAGGGGGGCCCAAATTGGTATCCTGCTTAGGGCCCCATGAGGTCTATATCCACCTCTGGTGGTAGGTTAGGAATCACTCACAGTGTGGGTGTCAGAATGGGAGCCGGGCTGAGACGGCACCTGCACAATGAGGGTCATTCCGACTCGTTCGCACGCAGCGGTTTGTTGCTGCGGTGCGAACGGGTCCAGGATGTGCATGTGCGGCAGCCGCACTGCGCACGCGCAGCGTTGCTGGTGACAGGGGTCGCCGAGTTACGTAGCGGAGTACGAAGAAAGCGGTCGCAGAGACGACCGCAAGAAGATTGACAGAGAGAAGGCGTTCCTGGGCATCACCAGACCGTTGCCTGCCGTTTTCGGGGAGTGGAGAAGAAAACGCAGGCATGTCCAGGAGAACGGAGAGCGGATGTCTGACGTCATAGCCGGCTCCAGCATCGCTGATATCGTCGCACAGGGTAAGTATGTCCAGGGCTAGTCATGTTCTGCTTTATAAAATGTTAGCTTAGCAGGGCTACAAAAGTGATCGCATTCCTGCTAAGCTAAAATACACTCCCCCATAGGCGTGGACTAAAAGTTGCTGGCTGCGATCAACTCGGAATGACCCCCAGTCTGACTGTGTATTATGCGGAATTGGTCAGATAGTGCTGGCGCGGGGTGGTTCAACTTTCTGCGCAGTATCTGACCAGGCATGAGGGGGGTGCCTGACATTAGGATGTGCCTGTGCGCACAAGGCACCCCCCGTGCACATGTGTATGCCCCCTCCTCCCCATACCAGTGCTATTAGCCCCCCAGGGCCCCCACTCCCCATGTATCTCCCCCTTTCCCAATATCACTTTCCATGTGTCTCTGCCCTCCCCCATAATAGCAGTGTAATCAGCTCCCACAGCCCAATAACAGTGTCATATCCCCGTGCCCCCACTTTCCATAGGTCTCCCCCTATAGCAGTGTCATTAGCCACCTTCCCCTATCTAACCTTGCTTTATCCTGTGAGGCTGCTGCACTGGGTCAGGGTCTTGTAGCTCAATGGGGTCTGAATCTTCATCTTTTTACTGTCACAGAAAGTGAAAGTAACACACTCCCTGCCTGTGTGAGCTGAGCACTGACTCACAACCTTCTCCCCCCAGGCAGTGTTTGTGACCAGATATTCCCTCCTGCACCCATCCCAGTAGTACAGTACCTAGAAAGGGGACAGGCAGCCTGAGGCAGGAGATGAGCTGCTCTGCAATGTGCCTCAGTATCACTGCTCTGCTGCTGACAATGGCACCTGGGGAGAGCTCCACTTCTCAGCTCTTCCACATTATACTGATCCTCCTCCCAGCCAGCACCACTGCTTATATAGGAGAGCTGTGATTGGCTGGCTGCATCATGTGCTTTTCTCAGTGTATGTCATATCCCCACATCTCACCATAGTCCATAGCCATCTCAGTGTATGTCATATCCCCATCTCACCATATGTCATATCCATCTCAGCATAATCCATATCCATCTCAGCATAATCCATAGCCATCTCACCATATGTCATATCCATCTCACCATATGTTATATCCATCTCACCATATGTTATATCCATCTCAGCATAATCCATAGCCATCTCACCATATGTCATATCCATCTCAGCATATGTCATATCCATCTCAGCATAATCCATAGCCATCTCACCATATGTCATATCCATCTCAGCATAATCCATAGCCATCTCACCATATGTCATATCCATCTCACCATATGTCATATCCATCTCACCATATGTCATATCCATCTCACCATATGTCATATCCATCTCACCATATGTCATATCCCCATCTCACCATATGTCATATCCATCTCAGCATAATCCATAGCCATCTCACCATATGTCATATCCATCTCACCATATGTCATATCCATCTCACCATATGTCATATCCATCTCAGCATATGTCATATCCATCTCACCATATGTCATATCCATCTCACCATATGTCATATCCATCTCACCATATGTTATATCCATCTCAGCATAATCCATAGCCATCTCAGCATATGTCATATCCATCTCACCATATGTCATATCCATCTCACCATATGTCATATCCATCTCACCATATGTCATATCCATCTCAGCATATGTCATATCCATCTCACCATACAGCATATCCATCTCACCATATGTCATATCCATCTCAGCATATGTCATATCCATCTCACCATATGTCATATCCATTTCAGCATAATCCATAGCCATTTCAGCACAGGTCATATCCATCTCACCATACAGCATATCCATCTCACCATATGTCATATCCATCTCACCATATGTCATATCCATCTCACCATATGTCATATCCATCTCACCATATGTCATATCCATCTCAGCATATGTCATATCCATCTCAGCATACGTCATATCCATCTTGGCATACGTCATATCCATCTTGGCATACGTCATATCCATCTCAGCATACATCATATCCATTTCAGCACATGTCATATCCATCTCGGCATATGTCATATCCATCTCAGCATATGTCATATCCATCTTGGCATATGTCATATCCATCTCGGCATACGTCATATCCATCTCAGCACACATCATATCCATCTAGGCATATGTCATATCCATCTCAGTACACGTCATATCCATCTCAGCATACATCATATCCATCTCAACACACATCATATCCATCTAGGCATATGTCATATCCATCTCAGCATACATCATATCCATCTCAGCATACGGCATATCCATCTCGTCATACATCATATCCATAAAGCAAAAATTAGCTATACGTTATATCCAGAAAGCTGTAATTTTGACTTGAACGGCCCCTCATATGAGCACAGATATGGTACGTGACTGTGTCACACTGTGTATCGTTTTTTTTCAGGCAGAGAACGGATTAATTAAACTGGTGGCACTGGTCACTGGTCACACTATCAGCAGCAAGTAGTACTCCTCCTATATGCTCCCCAACATTTGTGTCTCTCTGTACTAGTAAACTGGTGGCACTGGTCACTGGTCACACTATCAGCAGCAAGTAGTACTCCTCCTATATGCTCCCCAAAATTTGTGTCTCTCTGTACTAGTAAACTGGTGGCACTGGTCACTGGTCACACTATCAGCAGCAAGTAGTACTCCTCCTATATGCTCCCCAACATTTGTGTCTCTCTGTACTAGTAAACTGGTGGCACTGGTCACTGGTCACACTATCAGCAGCAAGTAGTACTCCTCCTATATGCTCACCAAAATTTGTGTCTCTCTGTACTAGTAAACTGGTGGCACTGGTCACTGGTCACACTATCAGCAACAAGTAGTACTCCTCCTATATGCTCCCCAAAATTTGTGTCTCTCTGTACTAGTAAACTGGTGGCACTGGTCACACTATCAGCAGCAAGTAGTACTCCTCCTATATGCTCCCCAACATTTGTTTCTCTCTGTACTAGTAAACTGGTGACACTGGTCACTGGTCACACTATCAGCAGCAAGTAGTACTCCTCCTATATGCTCCCCAAAATTTGTGTCTCTCTGTACTAGTAAACTGGTGGCACTGGTCACTGGTCACACTATCAGCAGCAAGTAGTACTCCTCCTATATGCTCCCCAAAATTTGTGTCTCTCTGTACTAGTAAACTGGTGGCACTGGTCACTGGTCACACTATCAGCAGCAAGTAGTACTCCTCCTATATGCTCCCCAAAATTTGTGTCTCTCTGTACTAGTAACTAAACTGGTGGCACTGGTCACTGGTCACACTATCAGCAGCAAGGAGTACTCCTCCTATATGCTCCCCAAAATTTGTGTCTCTCTGTACTAGTAAACTGGTGGCACTGGTCACTGGTCACACTATCAGCAGCAAGTAGTACTCCTCCTATATGCTCCCCAACATTTGTGTCTCTCTGTACTAGTAAACTGGTGGCACTGGTCACTGGTCACACTATCAGCAGCAAGTAGTACTCCTCCTATATGCTCCCGAAAATTTGTGTCTCTCTGTACTAGTAAACTGGTGGCACTGGTCACTGGTCACACTATCAGCAGCAAGGAGTACTCCTATATGCTCCCCAAAATTTGTGTCTCTCTGTACTAGTAAACTGGTGGCACTGGTCACTGGTCACACTATCAGCAGCAAGTAGTACTCCTCCTATATGCTCCCCAACATTTGTGTCTCTCTGTACTAGTAAACTGGTGGCACTGGTCACTGGTCACACTATCAGCAGCAAGTAGTACTCCTCCTATATGCTCCCCAAAATTTGTGTCTCTCTGTACTAGTAAACTGGTGGCACTGGTCACTGGTCACACTATCAGCAGCAAGTAGTACTCCTCCTATATGCTCCCCAAAATTTGTGTCTCTCTGTACTAGTAAACTGGTGGCACTGGTCACTGGTCACACTATCAGCAGCAAGTAGTACTCCTCCTATATGCTCCCCAAAATTTGTGTCTCTCTGTACTAGTAACTAAACTGGTGGCACTGGTCACTGGTCACACTATCAGCAGCAAGTAGTACTCCTCCTATATGCTCCCCAAAATTTGTGTCTCTCTGTACTAGTAAACTGGTGGCACTGGTCACTGGTCACACTATCAGCAGCAAGTAGTACTCCTCCTATATGCTCCCCAAAATTTGTGTCTCTCTGTACTAGTAAACTGGTGGCACTGGTCACTGGTCACACTATCAGCAGCAAGTAGTACTCCTCCTATATGCTCCCCAACATTTGTGTCTCTCTGTACTAGTAAACTGGTGGCACTGGTCACTGGTCACACTATCAGCAGCAAGTAGTACTCCTCCTATATGCTCCCCAAAATTTGTGTCTCTCTGTACTAGTAAACTGGTGGCACTGGTCACTGGTCACACTATCAGCAGCAAGTAGTACTCCTCCTATATGCTCCCCAAAATTTGTGTCTCTCTGTACTAGTAAACTGGTGGCACTGGTCACTGGTCACACTATCAGCAGCAAGTAGTACTCCTCCTATATGCTCCCCAAAATTTGTGTCTCTCTGTACTAGTAACTAAACTGGTGGCACTGGTCACTGGTCACACTATCAGCAGCAAGTAGTACTCCTCCTATATGCTCCCCAAAATTTGTGTCTCTCTGTACTAGTAAACTGGTGGCACTGGTCACTGGTCACACTATCAGCAGCAAGTAGTACTCCTCCTATATGCTCCCCAAAATTTGTGTCTCTCTGTACTAGTAAACTGGTGGCACTGGTCACTGGTCACACTATCAGCAGCAAGTAGTACTCCTCCTATATGCTCCCAAAATTTGTGTCTCTCTGTACTAGTAAACTGGTGGCACTGGTCACTGGTCACACTATCAGCAGCAAGTAGTACTCCTCCTATATGCTCCCCAACATTTGTGTCTCTCTGTACTAGTAAACTGGTGGCACTGGTCACTGGTCACACTATCAGCAGCAAGTAGTACTCCTCCTATATGCTCCCCAACATTTGTGTCTCTCTGTACTAGTAAACTGGTGGCACTGGTCACTGGTCACACTATCAGCAGCAAGTAGTACTCCTCCTATATGCTCCTCAAAATTTGTGTCTCTCTGTACTAGTAAACTGGTGGCACTGGTCACTGGTCACACTATCAGCAGCAAGTAGTACTCCTCCTATATGCTCCCCAAAATTTGTGTCTCTCTCTACTAGTAAACTGGTGGCACTGGTCACTGGTCACACTATCAGCAGCAAGTAGTACTCCTCCTATATGCTCCCCAACATTTGTGTCTCTCTGTACTAGTAAACTGGTGGCACTGGTCACACTATCAGCAGCAAGTAGTACTCCTCCTATATGCTCCCCAAAATTTGTGTCTCTCTGTACTAGTAAACTGGTGGCAGTGGTCACTGGTCACACTATCAGCAGCAAGTAGTACTCCTCCTGTATGCTACCCAAAATTTGTGTCTCTCTGTACTAGTAAACTGGTGGCACTGGTCACTGGTCACACTATCAGCAGCAAGTAGTACTCCTCCTATATGCTCCCCAAAATTTGTGTCTCTCTGTACTAGTAAACTGGTGGCACTGGTCACTGGTCACACTATCAGCAGCAAGTAGTACTCCTCCTATATGCTCCCCAACATTTGTGTCTCTCTGTACTAGTAAACTGGTGGCACTGGTCATTGGTCACACTATCAGCAGCAAGTAGTACTCCTCCTATATGCTCCCCAAAATTTGTGTCTCTCTGTACTAGTAACTAAACTGGTTGCACTGGTCACTGGTCACACTATCAGCAGCAAGTAGTACTCCTCCTATATGCTCCCCAAAATTTGTGTCTCTCTGTACTAGTAAACTGGTGGCACTGGTCACTGGTCACACTATCAGCAGCAAGTAGTACTCCTCCTATATGCTACCCTAAATTTGTGTCTCTCTGTACTAGTAAACTGGTGGCACTGGTCACTGGTCACACTATCAGCAGCAAGTAGTACTCCTCCTATATGCTCCCCAAAATTTGTGTCTCTCTGTACTAGTAAACTGGTGGCACTGGTCACTGGTCACACTATCAGCAGCAAGTAGTACTCCTCCTATATGCTCCCCAAAATTTGTGTCTCTCTGTACTAGTAACTAAACTGGTGGCACTGGTCACTGGTCACACTATCAGCAGCAAGTAGTACTCCTCCTATATGCTCCCCAAAATTTGTGTCTCTCTGTACTAGTAAACTGGTGGCACTGGTCACTGGTCACACTATCAGCAGCAAGTAGTACTCCTCCTATATGCTCCCCAACATTTGTGTCTCTCTGTACTAGTAAACTGGTGGCACTGGTCACTGGTCACACTATCAGCAGCAAGTAGTACTCCTCCTATATGCTCCCCAACATTTGTGTCTCTCTGTACTAGTAAACTGGTGGCACTGGTCACTGGTCACACTATCAGCAGCAAGTAGTACTCCTCCTATATGCTCCTCAAAATTTGTGTCTCTCTGTACTAGTAAACTGGTGGCACTGGTCACTGGTCACACTATCAGAAGCAAGTAGTACTCCTCCTATATGCTCCCCAAAATTTGTGTCTCTCTCTACTAGTAAACTGGTGGCACTGGTCACTGGTCACACTATCAGCAGCAAGTAGTACTCCTCCTATATGCTCCCCAACATTTGTGTCTCTCTGTACTAGTAAACTGGTGGCACTGGTCACACTATCAGCAGCAAGTAGTACTCCTCCTATATGCTCCCCAAAATTTGTGTCTCTCTGTACTAGTAAACTGGTGGCAGTGGTCACTGGTCACACTATCAGCAGCAAGTAGTACTCCTCCTGTATGCTACCCAAAATTTGTGTCTCTCTGTACTAGTAAACTGGTGGCACTGGTCACTGGTCACACTATCAGCAGCAAGTAGTACTCCTCCTATATGCTCCCCAAAATTTGTGTCTCTCTGTACTAGTAAACTGGTGGCACTGGTCACTGGTCACACTATCAGCAGCAAGTAGTACTCCTCCTATATGCTCCCCAACATTTGTGTCTCTCTGTACTAGTAAACTGGTGGCACTGGTCATTGGTCACACTATCAGCAGCAAGTAGTACTCCTCCTATATGCTCCCCAAAATTTGTGTCTCTCTGTACTAGTAACTAAACTGGTTGCACTGGTCACTGGTCACACTATCAGCAGCAAGTAGTACTCCTCCTATATGCTCCCCAAAATTTGTGTCTCTCTGTACTAGTAAACTGGTGGCACTGGTCACTGGTCACACTATCAGCAGCAAGTAGTACTCCTCCTATATGCTACCCAAAATTTGTGTCTCTCTGTACTAGTAAACTGGTGGCACTGGTCACTGGTCACACTATCAGCAGCAAGTAGTACTCCTCCTATATGCTCCCCAAAATTTGTGTCTCTCTGTACTAGTAAACTGGTGGCACTGGTCACTGGTCACACTATCAGCAGCAAGTAGTACTCCTCCTATATGCTCCCCAAAATTTGTGTCTCTCTGTACTAGTAACTAAACTGGTGGCACTGGTCACTGGTCACACTATCAGCAGCAAGTAGTACTCCTCCTATATGCTCCCCAAAATTTGTGTCTCTCTGTACTAGTAAACTGGTGGCTCTGGTCACTGGTCACACTATCAGCAGCAAGTAGTACTCCTCCTATATGCTCCCCAAAATTTGTGTCTCTCTGTACTAGTAAACTGGTGGCACTGGTAGAGATGAGCGGGTTCGGTTTCTTTGAATCCGAACCCGCACGAACTTCACTTTTTTTTTCACGGGTCCGAGCGACTCGGATCTTCCCGCCTTGCTCGGTTAACCCGAGCGCGCCCGAACGTCATCATGACGCTGTCGGATTCTCGCGAGACTCGGATTCTATATAAGGAGCCGCGCGTCGCCGCCATTTTCACACGTGCATTGAGATTGATAGGGAGAGGACGTGGCTGGCGTCCTCTCCATTAGAATAGATTAGAAGAGAGAGAGAGAGAGAGAGATTGTGCAGACAGAGTTTACCACAGTGACCAGTGCAGTTGTTGTTAAGTTAACTTTTATTTAATATATCCGTTCTCTGCTATATCCGTTCTCTGCCTGAAAAAAACGATACACAGCAGTCACACAGTGTGACTCAGTCTGTGTGCACTCAGCTCAGCCCAGTGTGCTGCACATCAATGTATAAAAGCTTATAATAATTGTGGGGGAGACTGGGGAGCACTGCAGGTTGTTATAGCAGGAGCCAGGAGTACATAATATTATATTAATTTAAAATTAAACAGTGCACACTTTTGCTGCAGGAGTGCCACTGCCAGTGTGACTAGTGGTGACCAGTGCCTGACCACCAGTATAGTAGTATATTGTTGTATACTATCTCTTTATCAACCAGTCTATATTAGCAGCAGACACAGTACAGTGCGGTAGTTCACGGCTGTGGCTACCTCTGTGTCGGCAGTCGGCAGGCAGTCCGTCCATCCATAATTGTATTATAATATATACCACCTAACCGTGGTTTTTTTTTCATTCTTTATACCGTCATAGTGTCATACTAGTTGTTACGAGTATACTACTATCTCTTTATCAACCAGTGTACAGTGCGGTAGTTCACGGCTGTGGCTACCTCTGTGTCGGCAATCGGCAGGCAGTCCGTCCATCCATAATTGTATTATAATATATACCACCTAACCGTGGTTTTTTTTTCATTCTTTATACCGTCATAGTCAGTCATACTAGTTGTTACGAGTATACTACTATCTCTTTATCAACCAGTGTACAGTGCGGTAGTTCACGGCTGTGGCTACCTCTGTGTCGGCACTCGGCAGGCAGTCCGTCCATCCATAATTGTATTATAATATATACCACCTAACCGTGGTTTTTTTTTCATTCTTTATACCGTCGTCATAGTGTCATACTAGTTGTTACGAGTATACTACTATCTCTTTATCAACCAGTGTACAGTGCGGTAGTTCACGGCTGTGGCTACCTCTGTGTCGGCAGTCGGCAGGCAGTCCGTCCATCCATAATTGTATTATAATATATACCACCTAACCGTGTTTTTTTTTTCATTCTTTATACCGTCATAGTGTCATACTAGTTGTTACGAGTATACTACTATCTCTTTATCAACCAGTGTACAGTGCGGTAGTTCACGGCTGTGGCTACCTCTGTGTCGGAACTCGGCAGGCAGTCCGTCCATCCATAATTGTATTACAATATATACCACCTAACCGTGGTTTTTTTTTCATTCTTTATACCGTCATAGTCAGTCATACTAGTTGTTACGAGTATACTACTATCTCTTTATCAACCAGTGTACAGTGCGGTAGTTCACGGCTGTGGCTACCTCTGTGTCGGAACTCGGCAGGCAGTCCGTCCATCCATAATTGTATTATTATAATATATACCACCTAACCGTGGTTTTTTTTTCATTCTTTATACCGTCATAGTGTCATACTAGTTGTTACGAGTATACTACTATCTCTTTATCAACCAGTGTACAGTGCGGTAGTTCACGGCTGTGGCTACCTCTGTGTCGGCAGTTGGCAGGCAGTCCGTCCATCCATAATTGTATTATAATATATACCACCTAACCGTGGTTTTTTTTTCATTCTTTATACCGTCATAGTCAGTCATACTAGTTGTTACGAGTATACTACTATCTCTTTATCAACCAGTGTACAGTGCGGTAGTTCACGGCTGTGGCTACCTCTGTGTCGGCACTCGGCAGGCAGTCCGTCCATCCATAATTGTATTACAATATATACCACCTAACCGTGGTTTTTTTATACCACCTAACCGTGGCAGTCCGTCCATAATTGTATACTAGTATCCAATCCATCCATCTCCATTGTTTACCTGAGGTGCCTTTTAGTTCTGCCTATAAAATATGGAGAACAAAAAAGTTGAGGTTCCAAAATTAGGGAAAGATCAAGATCCACTTCCACCTCGTGCTGAAGCTGCTGCCACTAGTCATGGCCGAGACGATGAAATGCCAGCAACGTCGTCTGCCAAGGCCGATGCCCAATGTCATAGTACAGAGCATGTCAAATCCAAAACACCAAATATCAGAAAAAAAAGGACTCCAAAACCTAAAATAAAATTGTCGGAGGAGAAGCGTAAACTTGCCAATATGCCATTTACCACACGGAGTGGCAAGGAACGGCTGAGGCCCTGGCCTATGTTCATGGCTAGTGGTTCAGCTTCACATGAGGATGGAAGCACTCAGCCTCTCGCTAGAAAACTGAAAAGACTCAAGCTGGCAAAAGCACCGCAAAGAACTGTGCGTTCTTTGAAATCCCAAATCCACAAGGAGAGTCCAATTGTGTCGGTTGCGATGCCTGACCTTCCCAACACTGGACGTGAAGAGCATGCGCCTTCCACTATTTGCATGCCCCCTGCAAGTGCTGGAAGGAGCACCCGCAGTCCAGTTCCTGATAGTCAGATTGAAGATGTCAGTGTTGAAGTACACCAGGATGAGGAGGATATGGGTGTTGCTGGCGCTGGGGAGGAAATTGACCAGAAGGATTCTGATGGTGAGGTGGTTTGTTTAAGTCAGGCACCCGGGGAGACACCTGTTGTCCGTGGGAGGAATATGGCCGTTGACATGCCAGGTGAAAATACCAAAAAAATCAGCTCTTCGGTGTGGAGGTATTTCACCAGAAATGCGGACAACAGGTGTCAAGCCGTGTGTTCCCTTTGTCAAGCTGTAATAAGTAGGGGTAAGGACGTTAACCACCTCGGAACATCCTCCCTTATACGTCACCTGCAGCGCATTCATAATAAGTCAGTGACAAGTTCAAAAACTTTGGGTGACAGCGGAAGCAGTCCACTGACCAGTAAATCCCTTCCTCTTGTAACCAAGCTCACGCAAACCACCCCACCAACTCCCTCAGTGTCAATTTCCTCCTTCCCCAGGAATGCCAATAGTCCTGCAGGCCATGTCACTGGCAAGTCTGACGAGTCCTCTCCTGCCTGGGATTCCTCCGATGCATCCTTGCGTGTAACGCCTACTGCTGCTGGCGCTGCTGTTGTTGCCGCTGGGAGTCGATGGTCATCCCAGAGGGGAAGTCGTAAGCCCACTTGTACTACTTCCAGTAAGCAATTGACTGTTCAACAGTCCTTTGCGAGGAAGATGAAATATCACAGCAGTCATCCTACTGCAAAGCGGATAACTGAGTCCTTGACAACTATGTTGGTGTTAGACGTGCGTCCGGTATCCGCCGTTAGTTCACAGGGAACTAGACAATTTATTGAGGCAGTGTGCCCCCGTTACCAAATACCATCTAGGTTCCACTTCTCTAGGCAGGCGATACCGAGAATGTACACGGACGTCAGAAAAAGACTCACCAGTGTCCTAAAAAATGCAGTTGTACCCAATGTCCACTTAACCACGGACATGTGGACAAGTGGAGCAGGGCAGGGTCAGGACTATATGACTGTGACAGCCCACTGGGTAGATGTATGGACTCCCGCCGCAAGAACAGCAGCGGCGGCACCAGTAGCAGCATCTCGCAAACGCCAACTCTTTCCTAGGCAGGCTACGCTTTGTATCACCGCTTTCCAGAATACGCACACAGCTGAAAACCTCTTACGGCAACTGAGGAAGATCATCGCGGAATGGCTTACCCCAATTGGACTCTCCTGTGGATTTGTGGCATCGGACAACGCCAGCAATATTGTGTGTGCATTAAATATGGGCAAATTCCAGCACGTCCCATGTTTTGCACATACCTTGAATTTGGTGGTGCAGAATTTTTTAAAAAACGACAGGGGCGTGCAAGAGATGCTGTCGGTGGCCAGAAAAATTGCGGGACACTTTCGGCGTACAGGCACCACGTACAGAAGACTGGAGCACCACCAAAAACTACTGAACCTGCCCTGCCATCATCTGAAGCAAGAAGTGGTAACGAGGTGGAATTCAACCCTCTATATGCTTCAGAGGTTGGAGGAGCAGCAAAAGGCCATTCAAGCCTATACAATTGAGCACGATATAGGAGATGGAATGCACCTGTCTCAAGTGCAGTGGAGAATGATTTCAACGTTGTGCAAGGTTCTGATGCCCTTTGAACTTGCCACACGTGAAGTCAGTTCAGACACTGCCAGCCTGAGTCAGGTCATTCCCCTCATCAGGCTTTTGCAGAAGAAGCTGGAGGCATTGAAGAAGGAGCTAACACGGAGCGATTCCGCTAGGCATGTGGGACTTGTGGATGCAGCCCTTAATTCGCTTAACAAGGATTCACGGGTGGTCAATCTGTTGAAATCAGAGCACTACATTTTGGCCACCGTGCTCGATCCTAGATTTAAAGCCTACCTTGGATCTCTCTTTCCGGCAGACACAGGTCTGCTGGGGTTGAAAGACCTGCTGGTGACAAAATTGTCAAGTCAAGCGGAACGCGACCTGTCAACATCTCCTCCTTCACATTCTCCCGCAACTGGGGGTGCGAGGAAAAGGCTCAGAATTCCGAGCCCACCCGCTGGCGGTGATGCAGGGCAGTCTGGAGCGACTGCTGATGCTGACATCTGGTCCGGACTGAAGGACCTGACAACGATTACGGACATGTCGTCTACTGTCACTGCATATGATTCTCTCAACATTGATAGAATGGTGGAGGATTATATGAGTGACCGCATCCAAGTAGGCACGTCACACAGTCCGTACTTATACTGGCAGGAAAAAGAGGCAATTTGGAGGCCCTTGCACAAACTGGCTTTATTCTACCTAAGTTGCCCTCCCACAAGTGTGTACTCCGAAAGAGTGTTTAGTGCCGCCGCTCACCTTGTCAGCAATCGGCGTACGAGGTTACATCCAGAAAATGTGGAGAAGATGATGTTCATTAAAATGAATTATAATCAATTCCTCCGCGGAGACATTGACCAGCAGCAATTGCCTCCACAAAGTACACAGGGAGCTGAGATGGTGGATTCCAGTGGGGACGAATTGATAATCTGTGAGGAGGGGGATGTACACGGTGATATATCGGAGGGTGAAGATGAGGTGGACATCTTGCCTCTGTAGAGCCAGTTTGTGCAAGGAGAGATTAATTGCTTCTTTTTTGGGGGGGGTCCAAACCAACCCGTCATATCAGTCACAGTCGTGTGGCAGACCCTGTCACTGAAATGATGGGTTGGTTAAAGTGTGCATGTCCTGTTTTGTTTATACAACATAAGGGTGGGTGGGAGGGCCCAAGGATAATTCCATCTTGCACCTCTTTTTTCTTTTCTTTTTCTTTGCATCATGTGCTGATTGGGGAGGGTTTTTTGGAAGGGACATCCTGCGTGACACTGCAGTGCCACTCCTAGATGGGCCCGGTGTTTGTGTCGGCCACTAGGGTCGCTAATCTTACTCACACAGTCAGCTACCTCATTGCGCCTCTTTTTTTCTTTGCGTCATGTGCTGTTTGGGGAGGGTTTTTTGGAAGGGCCATCCTGCGTGACACTGCAGTGCCACTCCTAGATGGGCCCGGTGTTTGTGTCGGCCACTAGGGTCGCTAATCTTACTCACACAGCTACCTCATTGCGCCTCTTTTTTTCTTTGCGTCATGTGCTGTTTGGGGAGGGTTTTTTGGAAGGGCCATCCTGCGTGACACTGCAGTGCCACTCCTAGATGGGCCCGGTGTTTGTGTCGGCCACTAGGGTCGCTAATCTTACTCACACAGCTACCTCATTGCGCCTCTTTTTTTCTTTGCGTCATGTGCTGTTTGGGGAGGGTTTTTTGGAAGGGACATCCTGCGTGACACTGCAGTGCCACTCCTAGATGGGCCCGGTGTTTGTGTCGGCCACTAGGGTCGCTTATCTTACTCACACAGCGACCTCGGTGCAAATTTTAGGACTAAAAATAATATTGTGAGGTGTGAGGTATTCAGAATAGACTGAAAATGAGTGTAAATTATGGTTTTTGAGGTTAATAATACTTTGGGATCAAAATGACCCCCAAATTCTATGATTTAAGCTGTTTTTTAGTGTTTTTGGAAAAAAACACCCGAATCCAAAACACACCCGAATCCGACAAAAATAATTCGGTGAGGTTTTGCCAAAACGCGTTCGAACCCAAAACACGGCCGCGGAACCGAACCCAAAACCAAAACACAAAACCCGAAAAATTTCAGGCGCTCATCTCTAGGCACTGGTCACTGGTCACACTATCAGCAGCAAGTAGTACTCCTCCTATATGCTCCCCAAAATTTGTGTCTCTCTGTACTAGTAAACTGGTGGCACTGGTCACTGGTCACACTATCAGCAGCAAGTAGTACTCCTCCTATATGCTCCCCAAAATTTGTGTCTCTCTGTACTAGTAAACTGGTGGCACTGGTCACTGGTCACACTATCAGCAGCAAGTAGTACTCCTCCTATATGCTCCCCAAAATTTGTGTCTCTCTGTACTAGTAAACTGGTGGCACTGGTCACTGGTCACACTATCAGCAGCAAGTAGTACTCCTCCTATATGCTCCCCAACAATTGTGTCTCTCTGTACTAGTAAACTGGTGGCACTGGTCACTGGTCACACTATCAGCAGCAAGTAGTACTCCTCCTATATGCTCCCCAACATTTGTGTCTCTCTGTACTAGTAAACTGGTGGCACTGGTCACTGGTCACACTATCAGCAGCAAGTAGTACTCCTCCTATATGCTCCCCAAAATGTGTGTCTCTCTGTACTAGTAAACTGGTGGCACTGGTCACTGGTCACACTATCAGCAGCAAGTAGTACTCCTCCTATATGCTCCCCAAAATTTGTGTCTCTCTGTACTAGTAACTAAACTGGTGGCACTGGTCACTGGTCACACTATCAGCAGCAAGTAGTACTCCTCCTATATGCTCCCCAAAATTTGTGTCTCTCTGTACTAGTAAACTGGTGGCTCTGGTCACTGGTCACACTATCAGCAGCAAGTAGTACTCCTCCTATATGCTCCCCAAAATTTGTGTCTCTCTGTACTAGTAAACTGGTGGCACTGGTCACTGGTCACACTATCAGCAGCAAGTAGTACTCCTCCTATATGCTCCCCAAAATTTGTGTCTCTCTGTACTAGTAAACTGGTGGCACTGGTCACTGGTCACACTATCAGCAGCAAGTAGTACTCCTCCTATATGCTCCCCAACATTTGTGTCTCTCTGTACTAGTAAACTGGTGGCACTGGTCACTGGTCACACTATCAGCAGCAAGTAGTACTCCTCCTATATGCTCCCCAAAATTTGTGTCTCTCTGTACTAGTAAACTGGTGGCACTGGTCACTGGTCACACTATCAGAAGCAAGTAGTACTCCTCCTATATGCTCCCCAAAATTTGTGTCTCTCTGTACTAGTAACTAAACTGGTGGCACTGGTCACTGGTCACACTATCAGCAGCAAGTAGTACTCCTCCTATATGCTCCCCAAAATTTGTGTCTCTCTGTACTAGTAAACTGGTGGCACTGGTCACTGGTCACACTATCAGCAGCAAGTAGTACTCCTCCTATATGCTCCCCAAAATTTGTGTCTCTCTGTACTAGTAACTAAACTGGTGGCACTGGTCACTGGTCACACTATCAGCAGCAAGTAGTACTCCTCCTATATGCTCCCCAAAATTTGTGTCTCTCTGTACTAGTAAACTGGTGGCACTGGTCACTGGTCACACTATCAGCAGCAAGTAGTACTCCTCCTATATGCTCCCCAAAATTTGTGTCTCTCTGTACTAGTAAACTGGTGGCACTGGTCACTGGTCACACTATCAGCAGCAAGTAGTACTCCTCTTATATGCTCCCCAACATTTGTGTCTCTCTGTACTAGTAAACTGGTGGCACTGGTCACTGGTCACACTATCAGCAGCAAGTAGTACTCCTCCTATATGCTCCCCAAAATTTGTGTCTCTCTGTACTAGTAAACTGGTGGCACTGGTCACTGGTCACACTATCAGCAGCAAGTAGTACTCCTCCTATATGCTCCCCAAAATTTGTGTCTCTCTGTACTAGTAAACTGGTGGCACTGGTCACTGGTCACACTATCAGCAGCAAGTAGTACTCCTCCTATATGCTCCCCAAAATTTGTGTCTCTCTGTACTAGTAACTAAACTGGTGGCACTGGTCACTGGTCACACTATCAGCAGCAAGTAGTACTCCTCCTATATGCTCCCCAACATTTGTGTCTCTCTGTACTAGTAAACTGGTGGCACTGGTCACACTATCAGCAGCAAGTAGTACTCCTCCTATATGCTCCCCAAAATTTGTGTCTCTCTGTACTAGTAAACTGGTGGCACTGGTCACACTATCAGCAGCAAGTAGTACTCCTCCTATATGCTACCCAAAATTTGTGTCTCTCTGTACTAGTAAACTGGTGGCACTGGTCACTGGTCACACTATCAGCAGCAAGTAGTACTCCTCCTATATGCTCCCCAAAATTTGTGTCTCTCTGTACTAGTAAACTGGTGGCACTGGTCACTGGTCACACTATCAGCAGCAAGTAGTACTCCTCCTATATGCTCCCCAACATTTGTGTCTCTCTGTACTAGTAAACTGGTGGCACTGGTCATTGGTCACACTATCAGCAGCAAGTAGTACTCCTCCTATATGCTCCCCAAAATTTGTGTCTCTCTGTACTAGTAACTAAACTGGTTGCACTGGTCACTGGTCACACTATCAGCAGCAAGTAGTACTCCTCCTATATGCTCCCCAAAATTTGTGTCTCTCTGTACTAGTAAACTGGTGGCACTGGTCACTGGTCACACTATCAGCAGCAAGTAGTACTCCTCCTATATGCTCCCCAAAATTTGTGTCTCTCTGTACTAGTAAACTGGTGGCACTGGTGGCACTGGTCACACTATCAGCAGCAAGTAGTACTCCTCCTATATGCTCCCCAACATTTGTGTCTCTCTGTACTAGTAAACTGGTGGCACTGGTCACTGGTCACACTATCAGCAGCAAGTAGTACTCCTCCTATATGCTCCCCAAAATTTGTGTCTCTCTGTACTAGTAACAAAACTGGTGGCACTGGTCACTGGTCACACTATCAGCAGCAAGTAGTACTCCTCCTGCATATGCTCCCCAAAATTTGTGTCTCTCTGTACTAGTAAACTGGTTGCACTGGTCACTGGTCACACTATCAGCAGCAAGTAGTACTCCTCCTATATGCTCCCCAAAATTTGTGTCTCTCTGTACTAGTAACTAAACTGGTGGCACTGGTCACTGGTCACACTATCAGCAGCAAGTAGTACTCCTCCTATATGCTCCCCAAAATTTGTGTCTCTCTGTACTAGTAAACTGGTGGCACTGGTCACTGGTCACACTATCAGCAGCAAGTAGTACTCCTCCTATATGCTCCCCAAAATGTGTGTCTCTCTGTACTAGTAAACTGGTGGCACTGGTCACTGGTCACACTATCAGCAGCAAGTAGTACTCCTCCTATATGCTCCCCAACATTTGTGTCTCTCTGTACTAGTAAACTGGTGGCACTGGTCACTGGTCACACTATCAGCAGCAAGTAGTACTCCTCCTATATGCTCCCCAAAATTTGTGTCTCTCTGTACTAGTAAACTGGTGGCAGTGGTCACTGGTCACACTATCAGCAGCAAGTAGTACTCCTCCTATATGCTCCCCAACATTTGTGTCTCTCTGTACTAGTAAACTGGTGGCACTGGTCACTGGTCACACTATCAGCAGCAAGTAGTACTCCTCCTATATGCTCCCCAACATTTGTGTCTCTCTGTACTAGTAAACTGGTGGCACTGGTCACTGGTCACACTATCAGCAGCAAGTAGTACTCCTCCTATATGCTCCCCAAAATGTGTGTCTCTCTGTACTAGTAAACTGGTGGCACTGGTCACTGGTCACACTATCAGCAGCAAGTAGTACTCCTCCTATATGCTCCCCAAAATTTGTGTCTCTCTGTACTAGTAACTAAACTGGTGGCACTGGTCACTGGTCACACTATCAGCAGCAAGTAGTACTCCTCCTATATGCTCCCCAAAATTTGTGTCTCTCTGTACTAGTAAACTGGTGGCTCTGGTCACTGGTCACACTATCAGCAGCAAGTAGTACTCCTCCTATATGCTCGCCAAAATTTGTGTCTCTCTGTACTAGTAAACTGGTGGCACTGGTCACTGGTCACACTATCAGCAGCAAGTAGTACTCCTCCTATATGCTCCCCAAAATTTGTGTCTCTCTGTACTAGTAAACTGGTGGCACTGGTCACTGGTCACACTATCAGCAGCAAGTAGTACTCCTCCTATATGCTCCCCAACATTTGTGTCTCTCTGTACTAGTAAACTGGTGGCACTGGTCACTGGTCACACTATCAGCAGCAAGTAGTACTCCTCCTATATGCTCCCCAAAATTTGTGTCTCTTTGTACTAGTAAACTGGTGGCACTGGTCACTGGTCACACTATCAGCAGCAAGTAGTACTCCTCCTATATGCTCCCCAAAATTTGTGTCTCTCTGTACTAGTAAACTGGTGGCACTGGTCACACTATCAGCAGCAAGTAGTACTCCACCTATATGCTCCCCAAAATTTGTGTCTCTCTCTACTAGTAAACTGGTGGCACTGGTCACACTATCAGCAGCAAGTAGTACTCCTCCTATATGCTTCCCAACATTTGTGTCTCTCTGTACTAGTAAACTGGTGGCACTGGTCACACTATCAGCAGCAAGTAGTACTCCTCCTATATGCTCCCCAAAATTTGTGTCTCTCTGTACTAGTAAACTGGTGGCACTGGTCACTGGTCACACTATCAGCAGCAAGTAGTACTCCTCCTATATGCTCCCCAAAATTTGTGTCTCTCTGTACTAGTAAACTGGTGGCACTGGTCACTGGTCACACTATCAGCAGCAAGTAGTACTCCTCCTATATGCTCCCCAACATTTGTGTCTCTCTGTACTAGTAAACTGGTGGCACTGGTCACTGGTCACACTATCAGCAGCAAGTAGTACTCCTCCTATATGCTCCCCAAAATTTGTGTCTCTCTGTACTAGTAAACTGGTGGCACTGGTCACTGGTCACACTATCAGCAGCAAGTAGTACTCCTCCTATATGCTCCCCAAAATTTGTGTCTCTCTGTACTAGTAAACTGGTGGCACTGGTCATTGGTCACACTATCAGCAGCAAGTAGTACTCCTCCTATATGCTCCCCAAAATTTGTGTCTCTCTGTACTAGTAACTAAACTGGTGGCACTGGTCACTGGTCACACTATCAGCAGCAAGTAGTACTCCTCCTATATGCTCCCCAAACTTTGTGTCTCTCTGTACTAGTAAACTGGTGGCACTGGTCACTGGTCACACTATCAGCAGCAAGTAGTACTCCTCCTATATGCTCCCCAAAATTTGTGTCTCTCTGTACTAGTAAACTGGTGGCACTGGTCACTGGTCACACTATCAGCAGCAAGTAGTACTCCTCCTATATGCTCCCCAACATTTGTGTCTCTCTGTACTAGTAAACTGGTGGCACTGGTCACTGGTCACACTATCAGCAGCAAGTAGTACTCCTCCTATATGCTCCCCAAAATTTGTGTCTCTCTGTACTAGTAACTAAACTGGTGGCACTGGTCACTGGTCACACTATCAGCAGCAAGTAGTACTCCACCTGTATATGCTCCCCAAAATTTGTGTCTCTCTGTACTAGTAAACTGGTGGCACTGGTCACTGGTCACACTATCAGCAGCAAGTAGTACTCCTCCTATATGCTCCCCAAAATTTGTGTCTCTCTGTACTAGTAAACTGGTGGCACTGGTCACTGGTCACACTATCAGCAGCAAGTAGTACTCCTCCTATATGCTCCCCAAAATTTGTGTCTCTCTGTACTAGTCAGTCACTCTAAACGGAGAGGACGCCAGCCACGTCCTCTCCCTATCAATCTCAATGCACGTGTGAAAATGGCGGCGACGCGCGGCTCCTTATATAGAATCCGAGTCTCGCGATAGAATACGAGCCTCGCGAGAATCCGACAGCGGGATGATGACGTTCGGGCACGCTCGGGTTAGCCGAGCAAGGCGGGAGGATCCGAGCCTGCTCGGCCCCGTGTAAAAACCCTGAAGTTCGGGCGGGTTCGGTTTCCGAGAAACCGAACCCGCTCATCTCTACTGGTAATACAGTGCTTTCTTTTGTGGTGGTGCAGCCTGTGGCAAAAATGTCGATTTCCCAGCAGTAGCTGTGGAAACGAGGTCTGAAAGACCATCCCTAAACAGTACCACCCCCTTATAGGGCAAAACTTCCATGTGCCGTTTCGAGTCGGCATCGCCTGACCATTGCCGAGTCCATAACCCTCATCTGGCGGCAATGGACATAGCGCTTATTTTTGATGCCATTCGGCAAATATCCATCTGTGCATCACGCATGTATAAGACTGCATCTTTTATATGCTCTATTGTCAGCAAAATATTGTCCCTATCCATAGTGTCAATATTATCCGACAGGGAATCTGACCACGCAGCGGCAGCACTGCACATCCATGCCGAAGCAATGGCTGGTCGCAATATAATGCCCGAGTGTGTGTATATAGCCTTTAGGGTAACCTCCTGCTTTCTATCAGCAGGTTCCTTCAGAGTGGCCGTATCCGGAGACGGTAGTGCCACCCTTTTTGATAAGCGTGTGAGCGCTTTATCTACCCTAGGGGGTATTTCCCAACGTGACCTATCCTCTGGCGGGAAAGGGTACGCTGCCAATAACCGTTTAGAAATAATCAATTTCTTATCGGGGGAAGTCCACGCTTCCTCACACACCTCATTTAATTCCTCAGATGCAGGAAAAACTACTGGTAGTTTTTTCTTACCAAACATAATACCCTTTTTTGTGGTACCTGGGGTATTATCAGAAATGTGTAATACATTTTTCATTGCCTCAATCATGTAACGGATGGACCTATTGGAGGGTACACTAGTCTCATCGTTGTCGACACTGGAGTCGGTATCCGTGTCGACATCTGTGTCTGTCACCTGAGGTAGCGGGCGTTTTAAGGCCCCTGATGACAACTGAGACGCTGGGACAGGCACAAGCTGAGTACCTTTTATGTAAGGAGTTGACACTTTCACGTAATTCCTTCCATAAGTCCATCCACACAGCTGTCGACCCCGCAGGGGGTGACATCACATTCACAGGCATTTGCTCCGCCTCCACATCATTCTCCTCCTCATACATGTCGACACAGCAGTACCGACACACAGCACACACACAGGGAATGCTCTGACAGAGGACAGGACCCCACAAAGCCCTTTGGGGAGACAGAGGGAGAGTATGCCAGCACACACCAGAGC
Source organism: Pseudophryne corroboree (assembly GCF_028390025.1). NCBI lineage: Eukaryota > Metazoa > Chordata > Amphibia > Anura > Myobatrachidae > Pseudophryne > Pseudophryne corroboree. The sequence continues at coordinate 140,813,980 of NC_086448.1, read as the reverse complement.
GCTATATATCACAGGGATATCACCTATGCAGAGTGACTGTTTTCCCTTATAGCTGCTTATATTAATATATTGCGCCTAAATTTAGTGCCCCCCCCCCCCCTCTCTTTTTTACCCTTTCTGTAGTGCAGGACTGCAGGGGAGAGCTAGGGAGCGATCCTTCCAGCGGAGCTGTGAGGGAAAATGGCGCCAGTGTGCTGAGTGAGATGGCTCCACCCCTTTCTCGGCTGGCTTTCTCCCGCTTTTTTAGTAAATCTGGCAGGGGTATTTTTACACCTATATAGCCCCTGGGGTTAGTTCGCCAGCCAAGGTGTAAATATTGCTGCTCAGGTGTTAGTTCGCCAGCCAAGGTGTAAATATTAATGCTCAGGGCGCCCCCCCCCCCCCCCCCCCTCCCAGCGCCCTGCACCCATCAGTACTGCAGTGTGTGGTGTGCATGAGGAGCAATGGTGCACAGCTGCAGTGCTGTGCGCTACCTTGGAGAAGACAGAAGTCTTCAGCCGCCGATTTTCCTGACCTTCTTGCTTCTGGCTCTGTAAGGGGGACGGCGGCGCGGCCCCGGGAACGGACGACGAGGTCGGGTCCTGTGTGCGATCCCTCTGGAGCTAATGGTGTCCAGTAGCCTAAGAAGCCCAAGCTACCACCAGTTAGGTAGGTTCGCTTCTTCTCCCCTTAGTCCCTCGATGCAGTGAGCATGTTGCCAGCAGGTCTCACTGTAAATAAAAAAAAACTATACTTTCTTTCTAGGAGCTCAGGAGAGCCCCTAGTGTGCATCCAGCTCGGCCGGGCACAGAAATCTAACTGAGGCTTGGAGGAGGGTCATAGGGGGAGGAGCCAGTGCACACCAGATAGTACTAAGTATTTCTTTAGATGTGCCCAGTATCCTGCGGAGCCGTCTATTCCCCATGGTCCTTACGGAGTCCCCAGCATCCACTAGGACGTTAGAGAAATAGGATTTTAATACCTACCGGTAAACTCTTTTCTCCTAGTCCGTAGAGAATGCTGGGGACTCCAAAAGGACCATGGAGTATAGACGGGATCCGCAGGATCACACTATACCCCATGTGTCACACTATAAGACACTAGAAGACTTTGAATGGGTGTGAACTGGCTCCTCCCTCTATGCCCCTCCTCCAGACCTCAGTTATAGGAACTGCGCCCAGGGAGGCGGACATTTCGAGGAAAAAGATTTTTGTTAACCAAGGGTGAGAAATACACCAGCTCACACCACCACACACCGTACAACATGGCTTTTAATCAACACCAGTTAACAGCATGAACTAAAAACAGCAACAGGCTGAACATAAAGGATACACAACCTTCGTGTAACAGAAAGCAATGACTATCAACACAAATAACAGTCCGCACTGGGACAGGCGCCCGGCATCCTCTACGGACTAGGAGAAAATAAGATTTTAAACCTACCGGAAAATCTTTTTCTCCTAGTCCGTAGAGGATGCTGGGGACTCCGTAAGGACCATGGGGTATAGATGGGCTCCGCAGGAGACATGGGCACTATAAAGAACTTTAGAATGGGTGTGCACTGGCTCCTCCCCTCCTCCAGACCTCAGTTAGAGAAACTGTGTGCCCAGAGGAGACGGACAGTACGAGGAAAAGATTTTTGTTAATCCAAGGGCAAGATTCATACCAACCCACACCATCCACACCGTATAACCTGGAATATACGTACCAGTCAACAGTATGAAACAAAACAGCATCAGCCAAAGACTGATCAAAACTGTAACAACCCTTATGTAAGCAATAACTATATACAAGTCTTGCAGAATACAGTCCGCACTAAGACGGGTGCTCAGCATCCTCTAAGGACTAGGAGAAAAAGATTTACCGGTAGGTTTAAAATCTTATTTTCTCTTACGTCCTAGAGGATGCTGGGGACTCCGTAAGGACCATGGGGATTATACCAAAGCTCCAGACCGGGCGGGAGAGTGCGGATGACTCTGCAGCACCGATTGAACATACTTTAGGTCCTCCTCAGCCAAGGTATCAAACTTGAAGAATTTAGCAAAAGTGTTTGAACCCGACCAAGTCGCCGCTCGGCAAAGCTGCAATGCCGAGATGCCTCGGGCAGCCGCCCAAGAAGAGCCCACCTTCCTAGTGGAATGGCCCTTAACCAAATTTGGTAACGGCAATCCAGCCGTAGAATGAGCCTGTTGAATCGTGTTACAGATCCAGTGAGCAATAGTCTGCTTAGAAGCAGGAGCGCCAACCTTGTTGGCTGCATACAGGACAAACAGAGCCTCTGTTTTCCTAACCCGAGCCTTTGTGACTACATAAATTTTCAAGGCCCTGACTACATCATGGGACTTGGAATCCTCCAAGTCCCCCGTAGCCACAGGCACAATAGGTTGGTTCATATGAAACGATGAATCCCCAATTCCACTCTATCCACATGGAAAATCAGATAGGGGCTTTTGTGAGACAAAGCCGACAATTCAGACACCCGCCTTGCAGATGCCAAGGCCAACAACATGACCACCTTCCAAGCGAGAAATTTTAATTCCACCGTTTGAAGAGGCTCAATCCATTGAGATTTCAGGAACTGTAACACCACGTTAAGGTCCCATGGTGCCACTGGAGGCACGAAAGGAGGCTGGATGTGCAGCACTCCCTTTACAAAAGTCTGGACTTCTGGGAGAGAAGCCAATTCCTTCTGAAAGAAAATTGATAGGGCCGAAATCTGTACCTTAATGGAGCCTAATTTTAGTCCCATATCCACTCTTGTCTGTAGAAAGTGGAGAAAACGGCCCAAGTGGAAATCTTCCGCAGGAGCATTCTTGGCTTCACACCAAGATACATACTTTCTCCAGATACAGTGATAATGCTTCGCCGTCACCTCCTTCTTAGCCCTTATCAGAGTAGGGATGACTTCTTCCAGAATGCCTTTCCCAGCTAGGATTTGGCGTTCAACTGCCATGCCGTCAAACGCAACCGCGGTAAGTCTTGGAACAGACGGGGCCCCTGTTGCAACAGGTCCTCTCTGAGAGGAAGAGGCCACGGATCTTCTGTGAGCATTTCATGAAGATCTGAATACCAGGGCCTGCGAGGCCAATCTGGAACAATGAGTATTGTTTGCACACATTTTCGTCTTATGATTCTCAATATTTTTGAGATGAGTGGAAGAGGAGGGAACACATAGACCGACTGAAACACCCACAGTGTCACCAGGGCGTCCACTGCTACTGCCTGAGGGTCCCTTGACCTGGCAAAATACCTCCGAAGCTTCTTGCTGAGGGGTGACGCCATCATGCCTATTTGAGGAAGTCCCCAATGACTTGTTATCTCTGCAAAAACTTCTTGATGAAGTCCCCACTCTCCTGGATGGAGATCGTGTCTGCTGAGGAAGTCTGCTTCCCAGTTGTCCACTCCCGGAATGAAGACTGCTGTCAAAGCGCTTACATGATTTTCCGCCCAGCAAAGAATCCTGGTGGCTTCCGCCATCGCCACTCTGCTTCATATTCCGCCTTGGCGGTTTACATGAGCCACGGCTGTGACGTTGTCTGATTGAATCAGAACCAGTAGGTCGCGAAGAAGATTTAACGCCTGACACAGGCCGTTGGATATGGCCCTCAATTCCAGTACGTTGATGGGTAGACAAGCCTCCTGGCTTGACCATAGTCCCTGGAAGTTTCTTCCTTGTGTGACTGCTCCCCATCCTTGGAGGCTCGCATCCGTGGTCACCAGAACCCAGTCCTGAATGCCGAACCTGCGACCCTTCAGAAGGTGAGCACTCTACGGCCACCACAGGAGAGACACCCTGGCCCTGGGGGACAGGCTGATTTTTTTGATGAATGTGTAGATGGGACCCGGACCACTTGTCCAGAAGGTCCCACTGAAAAGTCCTCGCATGAAACCTGCCGAAGGGAATGGCCTCATAGGACGCCACCATTTTCCCCAGTACTCGAGTGCATTGATGGACCGACACACTTTTCGGTTTCAACAGGTCTCTGACCAAGTTCTGGAGTTTCTGGGCTTTTTCCCTTGGGAGAAAAACCCTCTTTTGTTTCGTGTCCAGAATCATGCCCAAAAAAGTCAACCGGGTCGTTGGAACCAACTGTGACTTTGGTAGATTGAGAATCCAGCCGTGTTGCTGCAGCACTCTTAGGGAGAGTGACACGCTTTGCAGCAACTGTTCTCTCGATCTCGCTTTTATCAGGAGATCGTCCAAGTATGGGATAACTGTGACTCCCTGCCTGCGCAGGAGCACCATCATTTCTGCCATTATCTTGGTGAAAATCCTCAGGGCCGTGGAAAGCCCAAACGGCAACATCTGAAACTGGTAATGACAGTCCTTTACCGCGAATCTCAGGTACACCTGATGAGGAGGATATATGGGGACATGAAGGTATGCATCCTTTATGTCTAGTGACACCATAAAATCCCCCCTTCCAGGCTGGCGATAACCGCCCTGAGCGATTTCATCTTGAATTTGAACCTTTTCAAGTACAGGTTTAGGGATTTTAAATTCAGAATGGGTCTGACCAAGCCATCCGGCTTCGGGACCACAAACAGGGTTGAATAGTACCCCTTCTCCTGTTGAAGTAGGGAAACCTTGACAACCACTTGTTGATGACACAGTTTTTGAATTGCAGCTAAAACTATCTCCCTTTCTGGGGATGAAGCTGGTAAGGCCGATTTGAAAAACCGGCGAGGAGGCACATCTTCGAATTCCAGCTTGTAACCCTGGGATACAATTTCCATTGCCCAGGGATCCACCTCTGATTGAACCCAGACGTGGCTGAAGAGTCGAAGATGTGGCCCCACCGGGGCGGACTCCCTCAGCGGAGCCCCAGCGTCATGCGGTGGATTTAGTAGAAGCCGGGGAGGACTTCTGCTCCTGGGAACTAGCTGTAGCCGGCAGTTTTTTCCCTCCACCCTTACCTCTGGCGAGGAAGGAATTGCCCCAACCTCTTCTGGACTTATGCGACCGATAGGACTGCATCTGATATTGTGGCAGTTTTTTTTTGCTGTGAGGAAACATAAGGTAAAAAAGTAGATTTACCTGGAGTAGCTGTGGAAACCAGGTCCGTGAGACCTTCCCCAAATAAGTCCTCACCTTTGTAAAGCAAAACCTTCATATGCCTCTTTGAGTCGGCATCACCCGTCCATTGGCGGGTCCACAGGGCTCGCCTAGCAGAAATCGCCATGGCGTTGGCTCTCGAACCCAGCAGGCCAACGTCTCTCTGATCATCTCTCATATATAGGACTGCGTCTTTAATGTGACCCAAGGTCAATAAAATGGTATCCCTATCCAGGATATCAATGTCAGCTGACATGGTATCCGTCCAAGCCGCCACAGCGCTACAAACCCAAGCCGACGCTATTGTCGGTCTGAGCAAGGCACCCGTATGAGTATAAATTGACTTCAAGGTGGTTTTCTGCCTGCGATCAGCAGGATCCCTGAGGGCTGCAGTATCTGGAGACGGTAGCGCCACCTTTTTGGACAAGCGCGTTAACGCCTTGTCCACCCTGGGCGAGGATTCCCATCGTACCCTGTCCTTTGCCGGAAAAGAATACGCCATAAGAATTCTCTTTGAAATCTGCAGTTTCTTGTCTGGAGTGTCTCGTTCAGCTCATGAGATGGGGGAAAAGTTACCTCAGGCTTCTTTTCCTTAAACATGTGTACCCTTGGGTCAGAGACAGAGGGGTCATCTGTGATATGCAAAACATCTTTTATTGCAATAATCATGTAATGAATACTTTTGGCCACCCTTGGATGTAATCTCGCATCATCGTAGTAGACACTGGAGTCCGTGTCGGTATCAGTGTCTGCTACTTGGGACAGCGGCCGTTTCTGAGACCCAGAAGGGCCCTGTGACACAGTTAAAGCCATGGATTGACTCCCTGCTTTATCCCTGGACTCCGCTTGTGCAATCTCTTATGTAATAAAGCCACATTTGCATTTAAAACATTCCACATATCCAACCAGTCAGGTGTCGGCATTGCCGACGGAGACACCACAATCATCTGCTCCACCTCCTGCCTAGAAGAGCCTTCCGCTTCAGACATACCGACACACACGTACCGACACCCCCACACACTCAGGGAAATAACTATATGGAGACAGTTCCCCAATAAGGCCCTTTGGAGAGACAGAGAGAGAGTATGCCAGCATACACCCAGCACCACCGGACCCTGGAATAAAATCCCAGTAAGGACAGCGCTTTTATATAAAAATATATATGATAACACTCACTGCGCCAATACATGTACCCCCCCCCCCTCTTTTTTGCCCTCTGTGACCGTGTTCAGCAGGGGAGAGAGTCCGGGGAGCCAGCTTCTCTGCATGTGCTGTGGAGACAATGGCGCTGGTTAGTGCTGGAGGATCAAGCCCCGCCCCCTCAGCGGCGGGCTTAGGTCCCGCTCAAATAATTTAAAAAAACCTGGCGGGGGTTAATAATATACTGCCTCCGCAGTATCTGTACATCTGCCAGTGTCCCTTGAGGCTATTAATTGCTGCCCAGGGCGCCCACCCTGCGCCCTGCACCCTTACAGTGCCCGCTGTTGTGTGTGTGTGTGTGTGTGTGTGTGTGTGTGGGAGCGTTACCTCACTGAAGAACTGAAGTCTTCTGCCGCCTTTGAAGTCTTCAGTGCACCCCAGGCAACCCCCATGCCACCCGGGTACTCACCTCCTGCGCTTTTTTCCAACTGCAACTTTTGTGTGGCCACGCCCCTTCCTTGTAAGGTCACACCCCTTTCTGACACATGAAACATTATAAACATTAAAGTCTTCACAGTCAGTGCCAGGTGCACTCATACCTTTTTCAGAGGCACTGCCCTAGTAGACTGAAGCTGCAGGACACGGACCCCATCCCCGATTAGCAGCTGCTAGGTGGTCACCTCTGATAAGCAGCAGCAGACAGCAGCATCAGTCTTGTCACAAATCCTGCTGGCCGCCGCCTCCTTCACACCTGACGGCAGTGGTGTGTAACGTCACACAGCAGAGGACGTGCCGCCGCGCTGCCCCTGGCAGGACAGGGGTGGAGGTGGGACTCCGTGGGAGATGTGGTGTTAGTAGCGGTTGGGGGAGGAGATGCGGTGTAACTGAGTGGCGGCTGGGGGGGGTGAGATGTGATGTGAGAGGACCGGGCAGGGCTGCTATTAGAAAAAAGCGAGGCTGCACTTTGATTGTGCGCCATTCACGGCACCCAGACCACCAGCTAATGAGAAACTGACACTTGGCAGCTTCTCATTGGCTGGCAGTCCGTGAGCCGTGATTGGCTCACGCTTGATTTTAAAAATGCCGCCCCTTCTTTTGATTGGTGCAGCAGCCGGTCCGTGAGCCAGGATTGGCTGGCGGCCGCTGCCACCTTTTACAATGCAGTGTGGACCTGATGCTGTGGCCGGACGGAGGCGGAACTGGTTCCGCCTGCAATTAGAGGTGACGGAACGCAGTTCCGCCCTGTTCCGGACCACTTTAACCACTGTATTAAAATCCTATTTTCTCTTACATCCTAGAGGATGCTGGGGACTCCAAAACGACCATGGGGTCTATACCAAAGCTCCAGACCGGACGGGAGAGTGCGGACGACTCTGCAGCACCGATTGAGCAAACGTGAGGTCCTCATCAGCCAGGGTATCAAACTTTTAGAACTTAGCAAAAGTGTTTGAACCCGACCAAGTAGCTGTTTGGCAAAGTTGAAGCGCCGAGACACCTCGGGCAGCCGCCCAAGAGGAGCCCACCTGACTTCGGCAGCGGCAATCCAGCCGTAGAATGACCATGCTGAATCGCATTACAGATCCAGCGTGTAATCGTCTGCTTGGACGCATATAGGACAAACAGAGCCTCTAATCTCCTAATTGAAGCCGTTCTGGTGACATAAATTTTCAAAGCTCTCACTACATCGAGAGATTTTGACACAGCCACAGCATCTGTAGTCACAGGCACCACAATAGGCTGGTTTATGTGAAACGAAGAAACCACCTTCGGCAGAAATTGTTGACGAGTCCTCAATTCCACTCTATCCACATGGAAAATAAAATAGGGGCTCTTGTGAGACAAAGCCGCCAATTCCGACAGCCATCTTGCAGACGCCAAGGTCAAAAGCATGACCACTTTCCAAGTGAGAAATTTTAACTCAACCTTTCGCAAAGGTTCAAACCAGTGAGACATAAGAAATTGTAACACCACGTCAAGATCCCACGGTGCCACGGGTGGCACAAACTGAGGATGGATGTGCAGCACTCCCTTCTCAAAAGTCTGAACATTTGGAAGGGCGGCCAATTCTTTTTGAAAGAAAATAGATAAAGCCGAAATCTGCACTTTAATGGAACCTAATTTCAGGCCTGCATCCATGCCTGCCTGCAAAAAATGGAAGAAACAACCCAGCTGAAACTCTTCCGTAGGAGCCTTCGTGGCTTCAAACCAAGACACATACTTTCACCAAATTCGGTGATAATGCTTCGCCGTGACCTCCTTTCTAGCCTTAAGGAGAGTGGGGATGATTTCCCCGGGAAAACCCTTTCGAGCTAGGATTTGGCGTTCAACCTCCACGCCGTCAAACGCAGCCGTGGTAAGTCCTGGAAGACGCACGGCCCCTGCAGTAACAAATCCTCTCTGAGAGGAAGAGGCCAGGGATCTTCTACGAGCAAGTCACTTCTGCAAAGACCTCTTGAAGAAGACCCCACTCTCCTGTATGGAGATCGTGTCCGATGAGGAAGTCTGCTTCCCAGTTGTCCACGCCCGGAAGGAAGACCGCTGACAGAGAACTTACATGCTTTTTCACCCAGCTGAGAACTTTCGTGGCATCCGCCATCGCCGCTCTGCTCCTTGTTCCGCCCTGGTGGTTTATGTACGCCACTGCTGTTACATTGTCCAACTGAATCAGGACAGGTAGACCTCGAAGAAAGTGTTCCGGTTGTAGAAGGCCGTTGTAGATGGCCCTTAATTCCAGAACGTTTATGTGCAGACAAGCTTCCTGGCTTGACCATTTTCCCTGGAAGTGTCTTCCTTGTGTGACTGCTCCCCAGCCTCAGAGACTTGCATCCGTGGTCACCAGGACCCAATCCTGGATCCCGAACCTGCGCCACTCTAGGAGGTGAGAAATTTGAAGCCACCACAGGAGAGATATTCTGATCCTGGAAGATAGTCTTATCTTCCAGTGCATGTGCAGGTGAGACCCGGACCACTTGTCCAACAGGTCCCCCAGAAATACCCGGGCTTGAAACCTGCCGGAATGGCTTCGTAAGCTGCAACCATCTTCCCCAGCACCCGAGTGCATTGATGAATCGATACTCTTGCCGGTTTCAGAATCTCCTTGATCATGGTCTGGATTTCCAGAGCTTTTTCCGCTGGGAGAAATACTCTCTGCAGTTCCGTCTCCAGGATCATGCCCAAGAAAGACAGCCGAGTTGTCGGAATCAACTGTGACTTTGGCAAATTTAGAATCCAACCATGTTGTTGCAGAATTTTCAGGGAGAATGCCACGTTTCTTAGCAACTGCTCCTATGATCTCACCTTTATCAGGAGATCATCCAAGTACGGGATAATTGTGACACCCTGCTTGCGTAGGAGTACCAACATTTCCGCCATTACTTTGGTGAAGACGCTCGGGCCCGTAGAAAGACCAAACGGCAACTTATGAAATTGGTAATGACAATCCTGCACCGCAAACTTCAGGAAAGCTTGAAGCGGAGGATATATTGGGACATGTAAGTAGGCATCTTTTATGTTGACTGACGCCAAAAAATCCCCCCTTCCAGATTGGAGATCACAGCTCGAAAAGATTCCATCTTGAACTTGAAAATTTTCAAATACAGATTGAGGGATTTTAGGTTCAGGATTGGTCTGACCGAGACGTCCGGCTTTGGTACGACAAAGAGGAACGAATAAAACCCTTCTTCCCGTTGAGATGGGGGCACCATGACAATGACACGCTGTTGACACAGCTTTTGTATCGCAGCACTCACTACTTCCCTTTCTGGGATAGAAACTGGCAAGGCTGATTTGAAAAATCGGTGGGGGGGGGCAGCTCCGGAAACTCCAGTTTGTACCCTTGGGACACTATGTCTAACACCCAAGGATCCAGGCCCGAGTGAAACCAGACCTGACTGAAGAGTCGGAGATGCACCCCCACCGGTACAGCCTCCCGTAGAGGAGCCCCAGCGTCATGAGGTGGACTTGGCAGAAGCTGGGGAGGACTTCTGGTCCTGGGAGCCTGGTACAGCAGGCAACCTTTTTCCCCTTCCTCTACCTTTAGAGGCAAGGAAGGACGGTCCTTTTCATTTTTTGTATTTATTGGGCCGAAAAGACTGCATCTGATAATGGGTTGTCTTTTTCTGCTGTGCATGAACATAAGGAAGAAAAGATGGCTTACCCGCTGTATCCGTAGACACCAGGTCAGCGAGGCCGTCACCAAACAAGACACTACCTTTATATGGGAGAGCTTCCATAGCTTTCTTAGAGTCGGCATCAGCATTCCATTGATGAATTCACTGCGCTCTCCTGGCCGAGACCGCCATGGCATTGGCCCTTGATCCCAAGATGCCAATATCCCTCGCAGCATCCTTTAGGTAAGCTGCAGTGTCCATGATATAACCGGAAGTCAAAAGAATGTTATCCCTATCCAGGGTATCCATATCAGTTGCCAAATTATCTGCCCACTTACCAATAGCCCTACTCACCCATGCCGACGCCACGGCAGGTCTGAGCAGTGCACCATAGTGACATAAATGGATTTTAAGGTCATTTCCTGCTTACGATCCGCAGGGTCCTTAAGGGCAGCAGTGTCAGGAGACGAAGGCACCACCTACTTGGACAGTCGTGATAGAGCCTTGTCCACATTGGGAGATGACTCCCACTTTTCCCTGTCGTCAGAGGGGAAAGGATATGCCATTAGAATTCTCTTGGGAATCTGCCACCTTTTGTCAGGAGATTCCGAAGCTTTTTCACAAAGAGCGTTCAGCTCATGAGAGGGGGGAAACGTCACCTCAGGATTTTTTTCCCTTATACAAACAAACCCTTGTATCAACATATTTAATTGCCACAATCATGTACTGAATACTCTTAACCAGTTTTGGATGTAAACTGGCCTCACTGGAATCAGAGTCCGTGTCGGTATCAGTATCCGCCATCTGGTTAAATGAACGCTTTTGTGACCCTGAGGGGGCCTGATAATCAGTTTTATCCAGTCTTTTAGTAAACAACGCCACATTTGCATTCAATGTACTCAACATACTGGGGTAAATTTACTAAGGTCCCGATTTTGACCGAGATGCCGTTTTTTCTTCAAAGTGTCATCTCGGTCATTTACTAAACTCAAATCACGGCAGAGATGAGGGCATTCGTATTTTTTTGAAAGTAGCTGTAAAAAAATACGAATGAATACACCATCGGTCAGAAAACGCCAGCAAATTAGTAGAACTCGGTCATTTACTAAAAAGTGCAAATCTCCAAAGAGGAAAACACTGCCGTGAAAAATTACAAATCGCAAAAAAGTGCTAAAAAAAAGCAGACCTGCTTTTTTGGGCCGTGATTGCATAGGCATGCAGGGATCCATGAGATCCGTGCATGTCTATCAGTGGGAAGGGGTGGGAAAGTTGATTTTTTCACAAAAAAAAAATGCGTGGGGTCCCCCCTCCTAAGCATAACCAGCCTCGGGCTCTTTGAGCCGATCCTGGTTGCAGAAATATGGGGAAAAAAATGACAGGGGTTCCCCCATATTTAAGCAACCAGCATCGGGCTCTGCGCCTGGTCCTGGTTCCAAAAATACGGGGGACAAAAAGAGTAGGGGTCCCCCGTATTTTTAAAACCAGCACCGGGCTCCACTAGCTGGACAGATAATGCCACAGCCGGGGGTCACTTTTATATAGTGCCCTGCGGCCGTGGCATCAAAAATCCAACTAGTCACCCCTGGCCGGGGTACCCTGGGGGAGTGGGGACCCCTTCAATCAAGGGGTCCCCCCCCCCCAGCCACCCAAGGGCCAGGGGTGAAGCCCGAGGCTGTCCCCCCCCATCCAATGGGCTGCGGATGGGGGGGCTGATAGCCTTTGATGTAAATGAAAAGATATTGTTTTTAGTAGCAGTACTACAAGTCCCAGCAAGCCTCCCCCGCATGCTGGTACTTGGAGGACCACAAGTACCAGCATGCGGCGGAAAAACGGGCCCGCTGGTACCTGTAGTACTACCACTAAAAAAAAAAACCAAAAAAACACAAGACACACACACCTTGAAAGTATAATTTTATTACATACATACATACACACACACAAACATACATACATACTTACCTATGTTCCCACGCAGGTCGGTCCACTTGTCCAGTAGAATCCAAGGGTACCTGTGGAATAAATTATACTCACGAGATCCAGGGGCCCAGGGTCCTCGTCGCATCCATTTATAATCCAGGTACTTGAATAAAAAAACTAAACGCAGAGCCGAGCCACGAACTGAAAGGGGACCCATGTTTTCACATGGGTCACCTTTCCCCGAATGCCAGAAACCCACTCTGACTTCTGTCTAAGTGGGTTTCTTCAGCCAATCAGGGAGCGCCACGTTGTAGCACTCTCCTGATCAGCTGTGTGCTCCTGTCCTAACTGACAGGCGGCACACGGCAGTGTTACAATGTAGCGCCTATGCGCTACATTGTAACCAATGCTGGGAACTTTCTGCTCAGCGGTGACGTCACTTTAGGTAAACCGCAGGGCAGAAAGATCCCAGCATTGGTTACAATGTAGCGCATAGGCGCTACATTGTAACACTGCCGTGTGCCGCCTGTCAGTTAGGACAGGAGCACACAGCCGATCAGGAGAGTGCTACAACGTGGCGCTCCCTGATTGGCTGAAGAGACCCACTTAGACAGAAGTCAGAGTGGGTTTCTGGCATTCGGGGAAAGGTGACCCATGTGAAAACATGGGTCCCCTTTCAGTTCGTGGCTCGGCTCTGCGTTTTGTTTTTTTATTCAAGTACCTGGATTATAAATGGATGCGACGAGGACCCTGGGCCCCTGGATCTCGTGAGTATAATTTATTCCACAGGTACCCTTGGATTCTACTGGACAAGTGGACCGACCTGCGTGGGAACATAGGTAAGTATGTATGTATGCTTGTGTGTATGTATGTATGTAATAAAATTATACTTTCAAGGTGTGTGTCTTGTGTTTTTTTGGGTATTTTTTTAGTGGTAGTACTACAGGTACCAGCGGGCCCGTTTTTCCGCCGCATGCTGGTACTTGTGGTTCTCCATGTACCAGCATGCGGGGGAGGCTTGCTGGGACTTGTAGTACTGCTACTAAAAACAATATCTTTTCATTTACATCAAAGGCCATCAGCCCCCCCATCCGCAGCCCATTGGATGGGGGGGGGGGGACAGCCTCGGGCTTCAGCCCTGGCCCTTGGGTGGCTGGGGGGGGGGACCCCTTGATTGAAGGGGTCCCCACTCCCCCAGGGTACCCCGGCCAGGGGTGACTAGTTGGATTTTTGATGCCACGGCCGCAGGGCACTATATAAAAGTGACCCCCGGCTGTGGCATTATCTGTCCAGCTAGTGGAGCCCGGTGCTGGTTTTAAAAATACGGGGGACCCCTACTCTTTTTGTCCCCCGTATTTTTGGAACCAGGACCAGGCGCAGAGCCCGATGCTGGTTGCTTAAATATGGGGGAACCCCTGTCATTTTTCCCCCCATATTTCTGCAACCAGGATCGGCTCAAAGAGCCCGAGGCTGGTTATGCATAGGAGGGGGGACCCCACGCAATTTTTTTTAATGATTTTACATTGTTTAATTTAAAAAAAAAAAAAATGAACCCCAGCACGGATCACACAGATCCGGCCGAGATTCATTGTAAAAAAAGTCGGCAGTGTTTTGCTAATCACTGCCGTAAAAAAAAAAAACACGAATGACATCGACATCGGAAGAAAAGAAAAACCCGAATACGACAGCTTAGTAAATTAGTCGTAATAAATTCAAAAAGTTGCAGTTTTACACTTTCGATGTCATTCGTGATTGAACTTTGACCTTTTTCCGAAAATTACGAATGTTAGTAAATTTACCCCACTGTATTCACCCAATTAGCAGTCTGCGGTGCCGACAGAGTCACTCCCGGCTCTTTATCTGCGCCCACTGCAACTTCCTTCGGGGAGGAGCACTCAGCCTCAGACATGTCGACACACACGTACCGACACACACAATCACACTGGCTATAGGGGACAGACCCACAGGGAAGCCTATTAGAGAAACACAGAGGGAGTTTACCAGCTCACACCCCAGCGCCTATTCCAGTACTGAGAGCAATATACACTGCCTCAAATGTCTGCGCTGTTATTGCAAAAACGGTTAATAGCACCAAATTACTGTGACCCCCCCCTCCTCCCTCCCCCCCCCCCCCCTGTTTTGCTCCCAGTTACTTGTTCAGGAGAGTGGAGGTCCGGGCCAGCGTCTCTGCCGCCTGTGAAGAGAAAATGGTGCTGGTAAGCTGTGAGGGCTAAGCCACGCCCCCTCACTGGCGCGCTGTAGTCCCGCTCAAAATTCAAATATTTATACTGGCGGGGGCTATATTTAGTGCCTAGGCACTTATAATATATATCTTTTGCCAGCTTAAGCCTCCAGTAATCATGCTGCCCAGGGCGCCACCCCTGCACCGTGCAAGTGCCGTCTGAAGTGTGTGTGGGAGCATGGCGCACAGCGCGACCGCTGCGCGGTACCTTGTTACTGAAGTCTTCTGCCATCATCTTCTGTTCTTCTTTATACGCACCCGGCTTCTTTCTTCTGGCTTCTGTGAGAGGGTTAATGGCGCGGCTCCGGAAACAAGCAGCTAGGCGCACCAAGTGATCGAACCCTCTGGAGCTAATGGTGTCCAGTAGCCTAATAAGCAGAGCTTTTGAACTCAGAAGAAGTAGGTCTGCTTCTCTCCCCTCACTCCCATGAAGCAGGGAGCCTGTAGCCAGCAGGTCTCCCTGAAAATAAAAAAACCTAACAGAAAGTCTTTTCAGAGAAACCCAGGAGAGCTCCCCTAGTGTGTGTCTAGTCTCTCTGGGCACAAATTCTAACTGAGGTCTGGAGGAGGGGCATAGAGGGAGGAGCCAGTTCACACCTAAAGTCTTATAGTGTGCCCATGTCTCCTGCGGATCCCGTCTATACCCCATGGTCCTTTTGGAGTCCCCAACATCCTCTAGGATGTAAGAGAAAAGCCTCCTCAAACTGCTCAGGTGGGGTATCATTAACATTTAACACATCCCTGATAGCCTGTATCAACAATTGCACCTTGCAAGAGATGCGGACCCCAGTAACACATCCCCGTCACCATCTGTAGTGTCAGAGTCGGTATCCGTGTCATCTTGTGTGACATGCACAAGTTTGTGGTGGTATATAGCGGGGTGTCCTGAGGTAGCAGACATGGGCCATACAGCCATAGAGCTCTGCAATACCTGGGTTGCAGATTCATTACTAGCAACCCTGTCAGAAATCTAAGAAATCCAAGTTTAATTCCCTTGCTGGTATCTGTGCTAAACCAGTGCAATCCTGATTACATGGAATGGGATCATCCTGGGAGGATAAATCCTCTGGAGGGGTGGTCTTCAGTATGACGGCTATCGGGATCCCGGCGCACAGTATACCGGCGCCGGGATCCCGACAGCCGGCATACCGACACTTATTCTAACTCGTGGTGGTCCACGACCCCCCTGGAGGGAGAATAAAATAGTGTGGCGCGCGTAGCGCTCCACCGTGCCCGTAGCGTGGCGAGCGCAGCAAGCCCGCAAGGGGCTCATTTGCGCTCGCCACACTGTTGGTAAGCCGGCGGTCGGGCTCCCGGCGCCTGTATGCTCTGGAGCATATGACACAGTGTCCCTGGACATAGCTAAAGGAGACCACCAAACACTCCACACACACACACACACACACACACACACACACACACACACACACACACACACACACACACACACAAACACACATGGGGGCAGACAGAGTTTCCCCCTCAACAATGGCAAGAGAGACACAGAGATTGGAGTCAAGCCACACACAGCACTTTTTAGCAAAGGGAGACACCTTGTCAGTGCTGACTGTGTACCTTAATAGGACACAGTCTTATTACGGCCTTCCCTCCCTTCTACAACCCCCTGGTACCGTGTACGGGTCTGGGTCGACAGCACAAAGGTCGACACACTTCAGGTCGACGCCAATTGGTCGACACACCTTAGGTCGACATGGACAAAAGGTCAACATGGACAAAGTCGACATGGAAAAAGGTCGACATGAGTTTTTTATGTTTTTTTGGTGTTGTTTTCTTCGTAGAGTGACCGAGAACCCCAATTAGTGCACCGCGTCCCCTCGCATGGCTCGCTTCGCTCGCCATGCTTCGGACATGGTGCCTTCGCTCCGCTACCGCTTCGCTCGGCACACTTTACCGCTCCAATCGTAGTCCACGTGGATCGTTAAGTATGAAAAGGTTAAAAAAAAGAAAAAAATCGTGAAAAACTCATGTCTACCTTTTTCCATGTCAACCTTGTTCCTGTCGACCTTTTGTCCATGTCGACATTTTGTCCATGTCGACCCAAGGTGTGTCGACCAATTGACGTCGACCTAAAGTGTGTCGACCTTTGTGCTGTCGACCTGGAGTCCGGATACCCCGTGTACAGTAAGCTGGAGTTGCTGTGGAGGGACCTGTACTTCCATTCAGCGCTGTGCAGGCAGAAAAATGGCTATGGAACGCTGTTGGGTCCGCTCTGAGAAGCTCCGCCCCCTAAATGGCACCGTTTTCCCGCTCTTCTGATGATTATACCGGCCTGAGGAAAGTTGCTGGCTGAGATCCATGGACCCCGACAGGCTTGCTGACCAGTGTGGGGGGTAAGCGCTGGCCCAGGGCGCCCCTCATAGCACCACACTATGTGACTCTGGTGCATTCCCAGGAGCTCAGTTAATACTGCACTCCCTCCCCATTGCCTCCATCTTCACACTGGCCCCCCGTTTGTTAGGGGGGTCGGTGACTAACTCACCACTTCTTCAGCTCTGTAAGGGGTTGGCGGCATGTTGCTGTGTCGAGCGGTTCCCCTGTGGCAGAGACCGATCAGACCCCTCTGGAGCTCAGTGTCCTCAGACCCCGCAGGGCGGACACTGCCCCCCCCCCCCCCCCCCCCCCCTTAGTCCCTCGCTGCAGACAGGCTGTTGCCAACAGCCTGCTGTATAAAAATAAACTCTAAAATAAAACTGTACCAGAAAAGTTTAGGAGAGAATCCCTAGCTGTGACCGGCTCCACCGGCACATTTTCTAAACTGAATCTGGTAGGGGTGGCATAGAGGGAGGAGCCAGCTCACACTCTCAAACTCTCAAAGTGCCAATAGCTCCTGGTGGACCCGTGTATACCCCCATGGTACTAATGTGGACCCCTGCATCCTCTAGGACGTAAGAGAAATTCAGAAAAGTACTACAGTTGTCACAAGATAAGTCACAAAGCATTTGAGTGCAAGCAAAAGAGTGTGAATCCTATGCAAATCCAGAAATGCAGCTGCAAAGATGAATCCACCTTGAGTATTACAGGTAGCCCCAGAAAAGACTGGTGGCATATCGATTTGGGTGCAACAAGGCATTTCAGCTGCAGTGAGGAGTGGTTCACACCAGTGACGTGCAGTGGGGTGAGGCAGGTGAGGCAGAGCCTTTCCTGTCATAATTACATTTAAATCAGAGTTTTGACTGAATAAGGTATATGAAAAATACGAATAATTTGTTTTAAATATCTTCTTTGCATTATTCTAATAATTTTTATAGCCCAAACTCTGGAGTCAAAAGTCTATGGCAGGTGAGGCAGTGCCTCACCTGCTTATCTTTTCAGCACATCTGTGATCAAAACTCACCAAATTTCCAGGGGTTTATACTGCTGTACCTGTGTATAATGCCCAGATATACCCTTTGGCTCATATATTGCATGGAATTCTGGCTCTAGGGTTAGCCAGTGCCTCCTGAGCCATTTAGCTCACCGCACGTCCCTGGTTCACACCATTAATCAAAAGGATTGTCAACAAAGCACTTACAGCTACAAAAGCAGAAACAACTAAAGCCTGCTTAAGAGTTGGAACAAGAACAAAAGTCACAGAGATCCAATATGTGCTTTACGTACAAAAGATGAGGATACACCTTATAGCCATCAATGTCCTAGAAAAGGAGAAGGGCCTCAGAATTCACTTTGCTAAAAGAAAGTTTATTGTGCAAAACAGAAGAGAAGAGGGACACGCCCGACACAGCCGCTCCCATTCCTCCCACACTGTCCCGTTTTTGAATGGGTAAAGGGGGGGGGCTGCTACAAGGTCTAGAACTGGCCCTGACCATACCCAGAGGTCTCAAAATAAAGAACACAAGTCACAAAAGACATTAATCTTGAGGTTTAGACCACAGGCAAAGCTGAAAACTCTAGCAATCAAGGAAACAGAGATGTGCACCGGACACTTTTTGGGTTTTCTGCTTTGGTTGTGGATCTTGATCACCGTCTGTGTTTTGGATCTGGATTGGTTTTGCCAAAACCACACTTTCGGGTTTTGGTTTTGGATCTGGATTTTTTTTTTAAATAACATAAAACAGATAAAATCACAGAATTTGTGTGTTTTTTTTTGTTCCTACAGTATTATTAACCATAATAACATTAATTTCCACTCATTTCCAGTCTATTCTGAACACCTCACAATATTGTTTTTAGGCCAAAAGGTTGCACCAAGGTAGCTGGATGACTAAGCTAAGCGACACAAGTGGGTGGCACAAACACATGGCCCATCTAAGAGTGTCACTGCAGTGGCAGACAGGATGGCAGTTTTAAAAAGTAGACCTCAAACAGCACATAATGTAGAGGAAAAAAAAAAAGAGGCGCAAGATGGAATTGTTCTTGGGTCCTCCCATCCACCCTTATGTTGTATAAACAGGACATGCACACTTTAACAAACCAATCATTTCAGCAACAGGGTCTTCCACACGACTGTGGCTGAAAAGATTGGTTTGGTTGGGCCCACACCAAAAAAGAAGCAATTAATCTCTCCTTGCACAAACTGGCTCTACAGAGGCAAGATGTCGACCTGATCCTCATCCTCCGATTTCTCACCCCTTTCAGTGTTTATATCCTCACAGAGGGGTAAATTTACTAAGATTCGTATTAGTACCGATTTGGTGTGAGAATCATAACGAATGACATCGAAAGTGTATTTGTGCAACTTTTTGAATTTGTTACGACTCATTTACTAAGCTTTCGTATTTGTATTTTTTGTGTTTTCCGATGTCGATGTCATTCGTGATTTTTGAAGGTATAATGCGGCCGATTTTGCTGTTTGTCGGCCGTGTTCTGTGGTTTTGTTACGAATGCGCGTCACATTTCGGTTACGGCAGTGTTTGTCCGTTCAATGTCACGATTTTTTCCTAAGTTTTGTTTTTGTCACTCGTCCGTGATTGGTTGGATTCGTGATGGAGGAGTGTCTGTGCACATTACTATAAAAACGCCCCAAACCGGCCGCACCTCGTGGGTTTTGCTAGTGGTGAGGAGAGAGGAAGGTGTATTTTGAGTTGGTGAGTTTTGTGGAGTTTGTGGAGGTTTTGAGGCAGAGTTTTGTGATTGTTGAGTGCTGTACTGTGTGTATAAGTAGTCTTGTCATACTTGTTGTGGAGTTATTTAAAAGTCTGTCTAGTTTTTTGTCTTGCATTTTAGTTACGTCTATTGTCATTGTGTGTGTGTGTGTGTGTGTGTGTGTGTGTGTGGTGTGTAGTGGTAGTGGAGGAGTGTGTTATTTGTTTTATTTTCTCTGTTTTTTGTGGTTTGTTCTGATTATGTCACAGTCAGAGGTGAGTGTGGTGGAGGAGGTGAGTGAGGTGGAGGAGGTGAGTGAGGTGGAGGAGGTGAGTGAGAGGGAGGAGGTGAGTGAGGTGGAGGAGGTGAGTGAGAGGGAGGAGGTTAGTGAGGAGGAGGGGGAGGTTGCGGCTGCGTTTTCAAGTGATAGTGATGGTGTTGTGGCTCCGCAGCCACGCACCACTACAAAGACGGGCCGCAATGTTAAGTTAGTTACTCCGAAAACATGGCTCTGGTGCGGGAGCTGATGAGGCATCATCGCCAGTTGTTTGGGTCTGATGCAGCAAAGGTGTCGACCTGCAGGAAGACTGTCCTGTGGGGGAAGGTTGTTGCTGCTGTGAACAGTGAGGGTGTGGTGAGGCGGACCGAGGACACCTGTAGGAAACGCTTCTATGACATCAAGCGCCGTGTGAAGGCAAAGATGGCTAAGGAGGCAAAATCTGCCCGTCAAACCGGGGGTGGACACCCCTTCCGAGCGTCTTATAAAGATTGGGAGGAGCCAATGCGTTCGCTGATTCCGCCAGAGGTGGTTTCTGCCCTTCATGTCCGTGATTCGGACCGGCCAAGGGCGGATGGTGAGTTTATAATATTTCTGACTTTATTTGGAACATCTGTGCTTTGTCCTTAGTTGTGTGTAAATTCATTATGATATTTTTATTTTATTTTTGTGTTGCCCCCCAAATGGGTTGGTGATGTAGTGCAGGCCAGTCTACCCTGCGGTTCTCCAGCTGTTGTCAAACTACAAGTCCCATCATACCTTACCATAGTTTTGTACTTAGTGAATGACAAATTTGTTGGTGGGCATGCTGGGATGTGTAGTTGCACTACATCTGGATAGACACAGGTAGGGAGGCCAATCCCGGGTCGTTTTTCCAATCCCGGGGATCGGGATTCAAAAATGCTCAATCCCGGGATTCCCGGGATCCCGGGATTGTATTATATATAGATATATACATTCAGCCGGGCACTCTGCTTCAGGGAATAAAGTGCCCTCAGTGATGGAAGCAATGGGATAAATGAATGCTGTGGCACTCTGAGTCGTTTAAACATCAAAGGTGTACTGAAAAAATCATGATGTGATTTTTCCAATACACATTTGATGTTTAAAAGACTCAGAGTGCTGCAGCATTAATTAATTCTATATACATATAGATAAATATAATACTCACTATGGAGTAAAGGGGTCCAGATGCAGGCAGCAGAGCAGTGTAGCCAGCGTGAGTATCACTCACAGTTCACCTGCTTTAGAGTCATCGTAACTTTAAAATTATGGCGGGCAGGAGGGCTGGCTGGCAGGCACGCGCATTGGAGGGCAGAAGGAGCGGCCATAGTAGGTAAGGGGCTGTGCAGCGTGACCTCGCTGACGTCACGCTGCACACAGCAGGGCAGCCGGGTCCGGGCAGCGCCTGAGGCTGAGCCGAGCGCTAGTGCTCAGCGGCGCTGCCCGGTCAAGAATCATTAGTGCGCATGCGCAAGTGAATCCCGGGATTGAAGGCTCCAATCCCGGGATTCAAATCCCGGCATTTTTGGCCTCAAATCCCGGGATCCCGCCGATCCCAATCCCGGGATTGGCCACCCTAGACACAGGTTGTGCCGGGATGGTGTATTGTGGGTCTCAATTATGTTTATTTAGCCATTATGTATTGTGAATGTTTCTTCTTGTGTTGGTCATTTTTTGCTGTCTGCTTTACAAAGTACATGTTATTTAGAGTTTATTAATGAAGTGTGATGACTGTGTTTTATGCATATGTTTTTAATTATTTCCATTTGCCCTGGATGTATGTTTTTTTGGTGTTGTTCTGGTTTTTCATTGGTTTTGATGATGTGTTTTTGCATGTATTAGTAAGTTTTTTTTAATGTTTTAAGGCCCTCATTCCGAGTTGTTCGCTCGCAAGGCGAATGTAGCAGAGTTACACACGCTAAGCCGCCGCCTACTGGGAGTGAATCTTAGCTTCTTAAAATTGCGACCGACGTACGCGCAATATTGCGATTACAAACGAGTTAGCAGTTTCAGAGTAGCTCCAGACTTACTCTGCCTGTGCGATCATTTCAGTGCTTGTCGTTCCTGGTTGACGTCACAAACACACCCAGCGTTCGCCCAGGCACTCCCACCGTTTCTCCGGCCACTCCTGCGTTTTTTCCGGAAACGGTAGCGTTTTCAGCCACACGCCCCTGAAACGCCGTGTTTCCGCCCAGTAACACCCATTTCCTGTCAATCACATTACGATCGCCGGAGCGAAGAAAAAGCCGTGAGTAAAAATACTTTCATCATAGTAAAGTTACTTGGCGCAGTCGCAGTGCGAACATTGCGCATGCGTACTAAGCGGATTTTCACTGCGATGCGATGAAAAATACCGAGCGAACAACTCGGAATGAGGGCCTAAGTGCAGATATTTGTGGATATTTTATTTTATTTTGGCGTTTTTTAAAAGAAAACAGCATGCAATATTGTGGCTGTGTAAAGCTACGACATATGTGTTTTAAGTAGTATAATATTGGTCATTATTATCATTTCTGTATGTATTCTATTGTTTGCAGCACATCCAGGCCACAGCCAACCCTGCCTAGAGCTGATGATGGTGGGAATGCTGGTAAGATTTTACAGTAACCACATCTTCTACAAACACATTTTACATATGAAATCTAATGAGGATACTATCACACAGGTTCTTCGTCTGTTCCGCGTCCACTAAGGCGCCCATCACAGGGCAGCGTTACTGTGGCTACAAGGCCACCCAAGAGGCCCCATGTTCAGGCTCCTGCTCCTGCACCAGCACCAGCATCACCCCCATGAAGGCGCATCTCTGCAGTGGCTGCCGTGCCACCACTGGCACTTTTGGCCAGCCCCCAAAGTGATGAACCACAATCCCCACAGTTGTCTGGTGAGTAATGTTTTCTTTAATTTAAATTAATTTAAAAAATTCAGTGTAGTAGATTAAAATAAGATTTTACTTACCGATAAATCTATTTCTCGGAGTCCGTAGTGGATGCTGGGGTTCCTGAAAGGACCATGGGGAATAGCGGCTCCGCAGGAGACAGGGCACAAAAAGTAAAGCTTTTCCGATCAGGTGGTGTGCACTGGCTCCTCCCCCTATGACCCTCCTCCAGACTCCAGTTAGGTACTGTGCCCGGACGAGCGTACACAATAAGGGAGGATTTTGAATCCCGGGTAAGACTCATACCAGCCACACCAATCACACCGTACAACTTGTGATCTAAACCCAGTTAACAGTATGATAACAGCGGAGCCTCTGAAAGATGGCTTCCTTCAACAATAACCCGAATTAGTTAACAATAACTATGTACAACTTATGCAGATAATCCGCACTTGGGATGGGCGCCCAGCATCCACTACGGACTCCGAGAAATAGATTTATCGGTAAGTAAAATCTTATTTTCTCTATCGTCCTAGTGGATGCTGGGGTTCCTGAAAGGACCATGGGGATTATACCAAAGCTCCCAAACGGGCGGGAGAGTGCGGATGACTCTGCAGCACCGAATGAGAGAACTCCAGGTCCTCCTTAGCCAGAGTATCAAATTTGTAAAATTTTACAAACGTGTTCTCCCCTGACCACGTAGCTGCTCGGCAAAGTTGTAATGCCGAGACCCCTCGGGCAGCCGCCCAAGATGAGCCCACCTTCCTTGTGGAGTGGGCCTTTACAGATTTAGGCTGTGGCAAGCCTGCCACAGAATGTGCAAGTTGGATTGTGCTACAGATCCAACGAGCAATCGTCTGCTTAGACGCAGGAGCACCCATCTTGTTGGGTGCATACAATATAAACAACGAGTCAGATTTTCTGACTCCAGCTGTCCTTGCAATATATATTTTTAATGCTCTGACAACGTCCAGTAACTTGGAGTCCTCCAAGTCACTTGTAGCCGCAGGCACTACAATAGGCTGGTTCAGATGAAATGCTGACACCACCTTAGGGAGAAAATGCGGACGAGTCCGCAGTTCTGCCCTGTCCGAATGGAAAATCAGATATGGGCTTTTGTAAGATAAAGCTGCCAATTCTGACACTCTCCTGGCAGAAGCCAGGGCTAGAAGCATGGTCACTTTCCATGTGAGATATTTCAAATCCACCTTTTTTAGTGGTTCAAACCAATGAGATTTTAGGAAGTCCAAAACCACATTTAGATCCCACGGTGCCACTGGAGGCACCACAGGAGGCTGTATATGCAGCACTCCCTTAACAAAGGTCTGGACTTCAGGGACTGAAGCCAATTCTTTTTGAAAGAAAATCGACAGGGCCGAAATTTGAACCTTAATAGATCCCAATTTGAGACCCATTGACAATCCTGATTGCAGGAAATGTAGGAATCGACCCAGTTGAAATTCCTCCGTCGGAGCACTCCGATCTTCGCACCACGCAACATATTTTCGCCAAATTCGGTGATAATGTTGCACGGTTACTTCCTTCCTTGCTTTAATCAAAGTAGGAATGACTTCTTCCGGCATGCCTCTTTCCTTTAGGATCCGGCGTTCAACCGCCATGCCGTCAAACGCAGCCGCGGTAAGTCTTGAAACAGACAGGGACCCTGCTGAAGCAAGTCCCTCCTTAGAGGTAGAGGCCACGGATCTTCCGTGATCATCTCTTGAAGTTCCGGGTACCAAGTCCTCCTTGGCCAATCCGGAACCACTAGTATCGTTCTCAATACTTTTGGTATGAGAGGCAAAGGAGGAAACACATACACCGACTGGTACACCCAAGGCGTTACCAGCGCGTCCACAGCTATTGCCTGCGGATCTCTTGACCTGGCGCAATACCTGTCCAGTTTTTTGTTGAGGCGAGACGCCATCATGTCCACCATTGGTCTTTCCCAACGGGTTACCAGCATGTGGAAGACTTCTGGATGAAGTCCCCACTCTCCCGGGTGAAGATCGTGTCTGCTGAGGAAGTCTGCTTCCCAGTTGTCCACTCCCGGGATGAACACTGCTGACAGTGCTATCACATGATTCTCTGCCCAGCGAAGAATCCTTGCAGCTTCTGCCATTGCCCTCCTGCTTCTTGTGCCGCCCTGTCTGTTCACATGGGCGACTGCCGTGATGTTGTCCGACTGGATCAATACCGGTTTTCCCTGAAGCAGAGGTTCTGCCTGGTTTAGAGCATTGTATATTGCTCTTAGTTCCAGAATGTTTATGTGAAGAGACGTTTCCAGGCTCGTCCATACTCCCTGGAAGTTTCTTCCTTGTGTGACTGCTCCCCAGCCTCTCAGGCTGGCGTCCGTGGTCACCAGGATCCAATCCTGTATGCCGAATCTGCGGCCCTCCAATAGATGAGCACTCTGCAACCACCACAGAAGAGACACCCTTGTCCTTGGAGACAGGGTTATCCGTAGGTGCATCTGAAGATGCGACCCTGACCATTTGTCCAACAGATCCCTTTGGAAAATTCTTGCGTGGAATCTGCCGAATGGAATCGCTTCGTAAGAAGCCACCATTTTTCCCAGGACTCTTGTGCATTGATGTACAGACACCTTTCCTGGTTTTAGGAGGTTCCTGACAAGCTCGGATAACTCCTTGGCTTTTTCCTCCGGGAGAAAAACCTTTTTCTGAACCGTGTCCAGAATCATCCCTAGGAACAGCAGACGAGTTGTCGGCATTAACTGGGATTTTGGAATATTCAGAATCCACCCGTGCTGTTTTAGCACTTCTTGAGACAGTGCTAATCCCATCTCTAGCTGTTCTCTGGACCTCGCCCTTATTAGGAGATCGTCCTAGTATGGGATAATTAATACGCCTTTTCTTCGAAGAAGAATCATCATCTCGGCCATTACCTTTGTAAAGATCCGAGGTGCCGTGGACAATCCGAACGGCAGCGTCTGAAACTGATAGTGACAGTTTTGTACAACGAACCTGAGGTACCCCTGGTGTGAGGGGTAAATTGGAACGTGGAGATACGCATCCTTGATGTCCAAGGATACCATAAAGTCCCCCTCTTCCAGGTTCGCTATCACTGCTCTGAGTGACTCCATTTTGAACTTGAACTTCTTTATGTACAGGTTCAAGGACTTCAGATTTAGAATAGGCCTTACCGAGCCATCCGGCTTCGGTACCACAAAAAGAGTGGAATAATACCCCTTCCCTTGTTGCAGAAGAGGTACCTTGACTATCACCTGCTGAGAGTACAGCTTGTGAATGGCTTCCAACACCGTCTCCCTTTCGGAGGGGGACGTTGGTAAAGCAGACCTCAGGAAACGGCGAGGTGGATCTGTCTCTAATTCCAACCTGTATCCCTGAGATATTATCTGCAGGATCCAGGGATCTACTTGCGAGTGAGCCCACTGGGCGCTGTAATTTTTGAGACGACCGCCCACCGTCCCCGAGTCCGCTTGAGAAGCCCCAGCGTCATGCTGAGGCTTTTGTAGAAGCCGGGGAGGGCTTCTGATCCTGGGAAGGAGCTGCGTGTTGCTGTCTCTTCCCTCGACCTTTGCCTCGTGGCAAATATGAATAGCCCTTTGCTCTCTTATTTTTAAAGGAACGAAAGGGCTGCGGTTGAAAAGTCGGTGCCTTTTTCTGTTGGGGAGTGACTTGAGGTAGAAAGGTGGATTTCCCGGCTGTAGCCGTGGCCACCAAATCTGATAGACCGACTCCAAATAACTCCTCCCCCTTATACGGCAAAACTTCCATATGCCGTTTTGAATCCGCATCGCCTGTCCACTGTCGCGTCCATAAAGCTCTTCTGGCCGAAATGGACATAGCACTTACCCGTGATGCCAGTGTGCATATATCCCTCTGTGCATCACGCATATAAAGAAATGCATCCTTTATTTGTTCTAACGACAGTAAAATATTGTCCCTGTCCAGGGTATCAATATTTTCAATCAGGGATTCTGACCAAACTACCCCCGCACTGCCCATCCAGGCAGTTGCTACAGCTGGTCGTAGTATAACACCTGCATGTGTGTATATACTTTTTTGGATATTTTCCATCCTCCTATCTGATGGATCTTTAAGTGCGGCCGTCTCAGGAGAGGGTAACGCCACTTGTTTAGATAAGCGTGTTAGCGCCTTGTCCACCCTAGGAGGTGTTTCCCAGCGCTCCCTAACCTCTGGCGGGAAAGGGTATAATGCCAATAATTTCTTTGAAATTATCAGCTTTTTATCAGGGGCAACCCACGCTTCATTACACACGTCATTTAGTTCTTCTGATTCAGGAAAAACTATAGGTAGTTTTTTCATACCCCACATAATACCCTGTTTAGTGGTACCTGTAGTATCAGCTAAATGTAACGCCTCCTTCATTGCCAAAATCATATAACGTGTGGCCCTACTGGAAAATACGGTTGATTCGTCACCGTCACCACTGGAGTCATCGCCTGTGTCTGGGTCTGTGTCGACCGACTGAGGCAAAGGGCGTTTCACAGCCCCTGACGGTGTTTGAGTCGCCTGGACAGGCACTAATTGATTGTCCGGCCGTCTCATGTCGTCAAACGACTGCTTTAGCGTGTTGACACTATCCCGTAGTTCCATAAATAAAGGCATCCATTCTGGTGTCGACCCCCTAGGAGGTGACATCCCCATATTTGGCAATTGCTCCGCCTCCACACCAATATCGTCCTCATACATGTCGACACACACGTACCGACACACAGCAGACACACAGGGAATGCTCCTAATGAAGACAGGACCCACTAGCCCTTTGGGGAGACAGAGGGAGAGTTTGCCAGCACACACCAAAAGCGCTATATATATATCAGGGATAGCCTTATAATAAGTGCTCCCCTATAGCTGCTTTGTTATATAAAAATATCGCCATAAATTTGCCCCCCCTCTCTGTTTTACCCTGTTTCTGTAGTGCAGTGCAGGGGAGAGACCTGGGAGCCGTCCTGACCAGCGGAGCTGTGAGAGGAAATGGCGCCGTGTGCTGAGGAGATAGGCCCCGCCCCTTTTCCGGCGGGCTCGTCTCCCGCTATTTTGAGAAATCAGGCAGGGGTTAAATATCTCCATATAGCCTCTAGGGCTATATGTGAGGTATTTTTAGCCTTTATAGGTACTCATTTTGCCTCCCAGGGCGCCCCCCTCCCAGCGCCCTGCACCCTCAGTGACTGCCGTGTGAAGTGTGCTGAGAGGAAAATGGCGCACAGCTGCAGTGCTGTGCGCTACCTTTAGAAGACTGCAGGAGTCTTCAGCCGCCGATTCTGGACCTCTTCTGTCTTCAGCATCTGCAAGGGGGCCGGCGGCGCGGCTCCGGTGACCATCCAGGCTGTACCTGTGATCGTCCCTCTGGAGCTTGATGTCCAGTAGCCAAGAAGCCAATCCATCCTGCACGCAGGTGAGTTGACTCCTTCTCCCCTCAGTCCCTCGCTGCAGTGATCCTGTTGCCAGCAGGAATCACTGTAACATAAAAAACCTAGCTAAACTTTCTCTAAGCAGCTCTTTAGAAGAGCCACCTAGATTGCACCCTTCTCGGCCGGGCACAAAAATCTAACTGGAGTCTGGAGGAGGGTCATAGGGGGAGGAGCCAGTGCACACCACCTGATCGGAAAAGCTTTACTTTTTGTGCCCTGTCTCCTGCGGAGCCGCTATTCCCCATGGTCCTTTCAGGAACCCCAGCATCCACTAGGACGATAGAGAAATAACCAGGTGAAGGCATAAGGAAGTGACAAAACACTGTTATGTGGAAGATAATAAAGGCAGCAGTACAAAAATTAGTCAAAATGTGAAGGCACATATTGGAGATGCTTGCCTTGTGCCTTTATCACCTTGCATATATCACTGGTTTCTCACTTACTTATGCCTTCTCCAGGTTTATACATCTGCACCACTGTTAGTACTGTAAAATCTAAACTCAAAATGACCACTCAAACTTGCTTTAATAATCTACTGCAAGCAGATGCTGTTAACGTTATTTTAGGATGTTATTTGCAAAATTAGAGGATGTCCATATCCACACATTTCGTCAAAAAATTCTGGACAAAAAAACTTAAATCCACAAAATTTGCCAAAAAAAACAAAAAAAATAATTAATGGGCCAAAAATCCACTTTTAAACATAGAGCACCTTAAAAACAAAAAAAAAACATTGTTAATGTGTACATTTGATACCACTATATTAGTAAACTTTTACAACACACCACTGACTGCCATGACCAATGTCTGATTGTATTGTTTAACACATTTTTATAATTTTGTGTGTTGGGCCAAAGGAACCTTCATAATCCCAAAGAAAATGTAGTACTTTAAAATTGTAAGAGTACATGGAATGTAAACAGTAATTATGACTCTGAATCCTACAATTTGCACAATAATAACCCAAATGAGTATTATACGTTTTAAGCCACATCATTTAACTAAAAGGTAACCAACATAGTTAAGTTTATTCAATAATCAATTTATCCATTACATAAATATTATGAAGTAATGCATGTTGCTGAAAAACTATTTTAAGACCAATGCGACATATGTACTAAATATTGCTTGTGTTGAACCCCATACAGACCCACCCATCATGAGCGACGATGGCCAGCAGGACCGTGCCCAGGAGACATTTACACTCCACCTGCAGCCCATCGACCCAAAACAGGCAAACATGCCTCAGGACATTCCACAACCACCTCAAGCATCACAAAGCCAACAAATGAGCTCACCACCAGGGCAAATACAAACGGGCCAAGAGTTTTGGTCAAGTTGGGCATCACACCAGGCACACCACTCCGCGTGCCTCACCACCCAAACACAACACCTGTCTAGTCTGCCCCATCATTTGCCAAAAGTGAGTCGCAACTCAGCCAGACTCATAGTGCAGGTGGGGCGAATAGCAAACACTATGGAGCAGATGAGGGCAGACAACACACAAATGCAGGCTAACCTTCAGCGCATAATGGATGACCAACAGTGGCAACAGCAAACTCTCATACAGATGATACAGCATAACCAAGTCATCAATGACAATCTGTCTCGCATCATTGCAAACAACACTGCCTCTTATACCCAGCTTACGGCAAGTTTAAATATCTTAAGTCAAAATATCAGTGTGATGGGCCAACACCATGTGACCTCAAGCTCTGCCACAACAATCCCTAGCCAAACCCCAGTACAATCACTAGTTCGACGTTCAAGTCGAAGCAGCACCCACGAGCCACCACAAGCCTCTGCAGCCAGCACCCAAAAACAAAAAATAATAGTATGGAGTGTACAGAATATGGTGGCCACTTAATTTTTACCATTATGTGTTATGCCTACATTGCTATGTTGATAACAATAAATTGTTAACACCAAATATGTGTATTGCTTAATTAGCAACCAAAAAAAAAAAAAAACATTAGTGTATAGGGCCAGATGAGTATTGAGACAGGGCGAGAGCGTGCTGTCTCAGAACATTTTAGTCTGAGCATCTGTATAACATGGTCATCAGCAAGTTAGTTTTAGTTTAAACGGCCAATATAAAAAAAAGGCATGGCCAGCCTACGCGGAACATGTACAACCTGCTGACCCTGTTGTTTTTCCTGGCCTGGGTTTATTGCAGCCTCATGGAGCAGTGTCAGGTATCCACCAGCAAACAATACAGCAGTACGACACACAGTAGCAACCATTTCAGATTGAGAGTGTTGATAAATGTTTTGGAGCCCCTTTTAAAGGTCAAAAACGTCAGGTGTGAGTAATGAATAATTGACAACACATGTAAACACGCTTCTCAACAGCAGGTCTACTTTTTGTTAGGCTTTTTGTACGAATAGTAAAATATTATGACCGCAAAAGCATTTTCACGGTCTAAAATACAAATACGAATGCTTAGTAAATGACCGAGTTCTATATCTAATCAGCCGCGTTTGACCGATGGTGTATTCATTCGTACTTTTACTACACAGCCGTAATAAAAATATGAATGCACTCTTCACTGCCATAATTTGAGTTTAGTAAATTACCGAGATGACACTTTGAAGAAAAAACGGCATCTCGGTCAAAATCGGGAGCTTAGTAAATTTACCCCAGAGTATTAATTTGTCCCCACTGGAATCCACCATCACAGGTCCCTGTGTACTTTCTGGAGGCAATTTATGGTAAAGGCCTTCCTGGAGGAATTTATAATTCATTTTGATGAACATCATCTACTCCAGATTTTGTGGAAGTAACCTCCGACGCCGATCGCTGACAAGGTTACTGGCTGCATTAAACACTCTTTCGGAGTACACACTGGAGGGGGGCAACTTCGATAAAATAAAGCCAGTTTGTGCAAGGACATCCAAATTGCTTTTTTTTTCCTGCCAGTATACATACAGACTGTCTGACATGCCTACTTGGATGCTGTCACTCATATAATACTCCACCATTCCTTCAGTAGTGACAGCATCATTTGCAGTGACAGTGGACATGTCAGTAATTGTTGACAGTTCCTTCAGTCCAGACCAGATGTCAACACTTGCTCCTGACTGCCCTGCATCACTGCCAGCAAGTTAGCTAGGAAATTTTATTATTTTCATTGCAGCCCTTGCGGGAGAAAATGAAGGAGGAGCTGTTGACAGGTCACGTTCCGCTTGAGCTGACAATTTTCTCACCAGCAGGTCTTTGTACCTCTGCAGACTTGTGTCCGACATAAAGAGAGATACAACGTAGGCTTTAAACATAGGATTGAGCACAGTTGCCAAAATTTAATGATCTCAACAGATTGAGCACCCTTGAATCCTGGCAAAGCGAAGGAAGTCCCAAATACTTAGCAGAATCGCTCCGTCTTAGCTACTCCTTTAATTTCTCCAGGTGCTTCTGAAAATGTCTGATGAGGGGAATGACCAGACTCAAGCTGGCAGTGTCTGAACTGACTTTATATGTGGCAAGTTCGAAGGGTTGGAGAAGCTTGCACAACACGGAAATCATTCTCCACTGCGCTTGAGTCCGGTGCATTCCCCCTCCTATGTCTATATCACATGGATGTATAGGCTTGAATTGCCTTTTGCTGCTCCTCCCTCCTCTGAAGCAGTCCTCATTACTACCTCTTGCTTCAGGTGATGGCAGGGCAGGTTTACGAGTGTTTTCTGATGCTCCAGTCTTTGGCACGCAGTCGCTGATTGTCGAAAGTGGCCTGCAATTATTCTGCCCACCGACAGCATCTCCTGCACGCCCCTGTCATTTTTTTTACAAATTTCTGCACCACCAAATTAACTGTGTGTGCAAAAAATGGGACGTGTGGAATTTGCCCAGATGTAATGCACACAGAATATTGGTGGCATTGTTAGATTTCACAAATCCCCTGGAGTGTCTAAGTGGGGTAAGCCATTGTGCGATGATGTTCCTCAGTTTCTATAAGAGGTTGTCAGCAGTGTGCCTCTTACAGAAACTGGTGATACACAGCGTAGCCGGTCTAGGAATGAGTTGGCGTTTGTGAGATGCTGTTGCTGGTGCGGCTGCTGTTGTTGCTGCAGAAGACAATACATCTTCCAAGTGGGCGGTCACAGTCATGTAGTCCTTAGTTTGCCCTGATCCACTTGTCCACATGTCCATGGTTAAGTGGACAGTGGGTACAACCGCATTTTTCAGGACACTGAAGACACTTTTCTTTATGGCCCTGTATGTTAGGGTCTCCTGCCCTGTGCTGCCACGTCGTCATGGCAAGCGGGAGACAAGTGCTAGCGGAGTAACCTGAGCGCAGCTGATACTCCGGTTCGGGTCTTTTGCTGTGCAGTGGTTATAGGCTCTGTGCACGGCAGGGGATCCGGTGCTGGTTTTTGTGCTCACAGTCTGTGAGGTCTGAGTGGGGCGTGGACAGCACCTGCTTTATAAGGCCTCTTCTCAGGTTAAGCAGATGCTGCTGAATCTTTGTTGGTTAGTCAGTTCCTGAAAGTTAGCCAGTACTGTGTAGCTTTGTATTTGTTTGTTGCTTACTGCAAATAGGCCTGGGGATTTGGTATTACACTCTGCCAATCCAGACCTAGCAGTAAGACTGGAGTCAGTCGTTTAGCTTGCTGGGGTTCTGTTACTACTCTGTGAACTTAGCAAGTTTGCGGCTGTATTCTAAGACTTGCCTGTCTAATCCTGCCTCACTTTGCTAGGTGTCAGGGGTCAGTTTAGTGGCAGTAAGCTGAACCTGTGCACTGCAAGTGAGAATTAGGATTGTGGAGACTCTCCTTGTGCCTATCATTCCATCTCTGACCAAGGAGTTTACTGCCACACCCGTTGGTAACCCTTTAGGGTTTTGCTGTTGCCCTTAGCAACAGCATTTCGGGTTCTCTACGTATTAAAACACAACATCTTGCTTTTCCCATCTGAGCATTACTAATACAAGGGAGACACCCAGTTCCTTAGCCTCTGGGCTTCTCTGTTCACTTTGTGTGTATTTTGTTACCCTATCACCTTCTGTGTACGTAATGTCATATTCCCCAGTCTGTCTGTGAGTCCATTTGTTTTGCATACCTATCCGTTCAGACACCAGTACATTCCTGCAGGCACTGGTGTGCATAACAGTTCAAACACCAGTACATTCCTGCAGGCACTGGAGTGCATAACAGTTCTGACACCAGTACTTTCCTGCAGGCACTGGTGTGCATAACATATTCAGCAGCCTATTACTCCTGTTGAAATTTTGCGGGAATATGGAGCATACCCCTCAAAATACGTTGCAACAGGTGGTCGATCAGGTGCAGGTCCTGACTCGACAATTTAATGATTTGTCCATTAAAATGCACACCTCCCAGGCTGCTGGCGGAGCTCCCGCAGCAGCAGCACCTGCAGGGGTTAAGGAGCCGAAAGTAAATCTCCCGGATCGTTTTTCTGGAGATCGCTCGCAGTTCTTTTGTTTCAAGGAGAGCTGCAAGCTATACTTCCGGCTTAGGCCTCAGTCTTCTGGGTCGGAGATTCAGCGGGTGGGCATAGTGATTTCCTTGCTACAAGGAGACCCACAGGTCTGGGCATATGGGTTGCAGCCTGACTGTCCGTCGTTTAAAAGTGTTGATGCTTTTTTTACGGCACTGGGCATGTTGTATGATGACCCTGACAAGACGGCCTCAGCCGAGGCTCAGATTTCGATCCTTAAGCAAGGGCGAAGGCCAGTTGAGGTTTACTGTACGGAGTTTCGGAGGTTGGCCCATGATACCCAGTGGAATGACCCAGCCCTGAGACACCAGTACCGAAGAGGTCTTTCTAACCAGATTAAGGACCAACTGGTACAATATCCCTTGCCTGATAGCTTGGATCAGCTCATGCAGTTATCCATTCGAGTGGATAGACGGCTGAGAGAGCGTAGGCTTGAAAGGGAGACTGAGATTTCCTTCTTTCCCAAGGGAAACTCAGACTCTGAGGAATTTTCCGAGGAGCCTATGCAGATTGGGGCTACCCGCCTCTCCTCGCGTGAGAAGACGTGGAGGAGACAGCAGGGGTTGTGTTTGTACTGTGGGAATAAAGGTCATGTGGTAGTATCATGCCCAGAAAAGCCGGAAAACTTCAGGGCCTGAGGGTGATGGGAAATATCCTGTCAGGCCAGAAGTCAGAATTTCCCAAGAAGACTTTTATCATTCCGGTGAACTTAAAGATCCTCAGTCAAACTGTCAAGACTGAGGCCTTTGTGGATAGTGGGGCCGACGGGGTTTTTATGGACCGCCAATTCGCCCTGAAACACTCTGTTCCCTTAGTACCCTTGGCATTGGAAATTGAGATTTGTGGGTTAAACGGGGAACCATTATCCCAAGGTAAAATTACCTCTTGCACTAGCCAGATTTCTTTGTTTATTGGAGCCACACACTCTGAAAAATTGTCCTTTTATGTGACTGTCTGTACTTTTGCCCCATTGGTGTTGGGGTTACCCTGGTTAAGGGCCCACAATCCTCAATTTGACTGGGTCACTGGGGAGATTCTTAGTTTGGGTACTGATTGTTTCAGGAGTTGCTTGAGCCTTCCAGTCAGGCTCTCGCAGCTAAGTTTGCCAGGATTGCCAGGGTGTTATGCAGATTTTGCGGACGTGTTCTCCAAAAAAGTTGCAGAGGTACTACCTCCCCATCGCCCCTATGACTGTGCCATTGATTTGTTGCCAAATGCTAAGCTTCCCAAGAGCAGGTTGTACTCCCTGTCACGTCCTGAGACTCAGGCTATGGCAGAGTACATTCAGGAGAACTTGGCTAAGGGATTTATCAGACCTTCACAGTCTCCAGTTGGGTCAGGGTTCTTCTTCGTGGGTAAAAAGGACGGTTCGTTGCGACCCTGCATCAACTTCAGGGAATTGAACCGTATCACGATTAAAAACTCATACCCACTGCCTCTCATTTTGGTCTTGTTTGACCAGCTTCGTACTGCCACCATTTTTTCTAAGATTGACCTACGCGGTGCGTACAATCTAATCCGAATAAGAGAGGGGGATGAATGGAAGACTGCCTTTAATACCCACTCAGGGCATTATGAATATTTGGTGATGCCTTTTGTGCTCTGTAATGCCCCGGCAGTCTTCCAGGATTTCATGAATGATGTGCTCAGGGAATATTTGGATAGATTCTTAGTTGTATACTTAGATGACATCCTAATCTTCTCCCATTCCCTGGAGGAACATTGGAAGCATGTAAGCTTAGTCCTCCAGAAACTCAGAGACCACCGGCTTGGGGCGAAGCTGGAGAAGTGCGAATTTGAAGTTCAGCAAATCGCATTTCTAGGATATATTATCTCCCCAGAAGGTTTACAAATGGAGGGTTCCAAGGTACAGGCAGTCCTGGATTGGGTACAGCCCACTAGTTTGAAGGCGCTTCAGCGTTTCCTGGGCTTTGCGAATTTATATAGACGATTTATCGCTAGATTTTCGTCTATAGTGGCGCCCTTGGTGGCACTCACTAAGAAAGGGGCGGATGTTGCTCACTGGTCTTGTGAGGCTAAAGCGGCTTTTGCCCGTCTCAAAAGGGCATTTGTTTCGGCCAAGGTGCTGCGACACCCAGATCCAGAGCGTCCTTTTGTGGTGGAGGTGGATGCCTCTGAGATGGGTATTGGGGCAGTGCTTTCTCAGATGGGAGTGTCTGATAATCGCCTTCATCCCTGTGCTTACTTTTCCCGTAAATTTTCGCCAGCCGAGATGAATTATGACGTGGGTAACCGGGAATTGTTGGCTATTAAGGATGCACTCGAGGAGTGGAGACACTGGCTTGAGGGGGCTAAGTTTGTGGTCTCAATTCTCACTGACCATAAGAATCTGGCATATTTAGAGTCAGCGAAGCGTCTCAATGCCAGGCAGGCACAATGGGCTTTGTTTTTTGCTCGCTTTAATTTTTTGATAACATATCGCCCTGGGTCAAAAAACATCAAGGCTGATGCGCTCTCGCAGAGTTTTGCTCCAATCCAGGAGACCACGAGGAGCCGTTGCCCATTGTTTCCCCATCATGTATTAAAGTGGGCATTACCCAGGACCTCTTATCATTAGTCCTTAGAGCACAGGAGCAGGCTCCTCCAGACCTTCCGGTAGGTCTTTTGTTTGTGCCTCCTAGGTTAAGACAGCGAGTGTTCCTGGAATTCCATGCCAAGAAGTCGGCAGGTCACCCGGGTATTGCCAGAACTCGGGAGTTGCTATCTAGGGCGGTGTGGTGGCCCTCGGTGGCTAAGGATGTGGATCAGTGGGTTCGGGCATGTGACATCTGTGCCCGAAATAAGACTCCTAGAGGGGTTCCTGTTGGCCCATTACATCCACTCTCTATCCCATCTAAGCCATGGACCCACATTTTAATGGATTTTGTGGTGGACTTGCCCAAATCCTCGGGGATGACAGCCATCTGGGTTGTCGTTGACAGGTTTTCGAAGATGGCGCACTTCGTTCCACTGGTTGGGCTGCCATCGGCCAGACGCCTGTCTGAATTATTTATGCTGCATGTTGTGCGTCTCCACGGGTTGCCACTTGATGTGGTCTCTGACCGCGGATCCCAGTTTGTGGCCAAATTCTGGAGGGCATGTTGTTCCGATCTCCAGATTTCTGTCAGCTTGTCGTCAGGCTACCATCCGCAGTCTAATGGGCAGACTGAAAGGGTGAACCAGTCCTTAGAGCAGTTCCTCAGGTGTTATGTCTCCAAGTGTCAGACTGACTGGGTTGCTCATCTGTCCATGGCGGAGTTTGCCTATAACAACGCGGCTCACTCTGCTACAGGGATCTCTCCCTTTGTTATGATTCCCGTACTCCAGACCAGGTGAGATCTTATGACAGAGGTCTGAGTACTGGAAAGATATGCTGGTTACGGGAGCAGGAAAGCCTAGTAACCCCTGGCGCCCTAACTCCGTTGTCTCGCCCGTGTTATCAGAAATCCCCTGCGAGACTATGGTTGCTTGAGCCCATGGCAGCCGCGTTCGAAGGGCGGATTATGTCTGCCCAACCCCGATGCCCCCTCAGGTCTTAATGAGAGACAAAGGGAAATCCGAGACAGGGTGATAACAAGGGGCCCTCTGACTAAGCAACCAGGCCAGGGGTTACAAGCTATCTAACTTAACCAAAAGTATGTGCGGACAAACCGCCAGGGAAAAGGACAACAAAAGATCCACTGATCTGTTACTCCTATCCAGCACCGCTGGATACCAGAGTGGACTTGTGGGAGCGGAATCCTCCGCAAAAGCTCCGGAACACAAAAACTAAATAGTAAATAGTAAGCGGTCAAGCCGCAACACACGGCTACGCCGCGACTCACGAACACCACAGGATGTTAAAGGTGCTCGGTAGGACTCCAGGAATAGATGACAAATTCCGAGTACTGGATCACTGAGGTCAGGAACCACCGGATAGAGCAGGACTGGAAACTCTCTGTAACTGACACAGCAAACAGGAAGCTAACACCGGCGTCTGTGAGAAGTCCTGAGAGTGCTTTATTTGAAAACCCCCCAATCAGGATCCAGACAGGGTAATGATTATCATGCCGTGCAGCTGCATGCTGCACGGCCAGGAACAATTAGAACTGATTGATTAGACCCAGCAACGGGGGAACGCGGTCCAACAGTGGCGTCCCCGTTGCTATGGTCTGAGCGGCTCCGTGCGCCCGGCGTCTAGCATTGCTAGGGAGCCGGTGGCTGTCTGCCTGCGGCGTCCCTAGTTGCTTGGCGCCGGGCCGCACTGACGGGCGGACCCTCGGCGCCTAACAGTACCCCCCCCTTGAGGAGGGGTCAAGGAACCCCTAAGGCCAGGTTTCTGAGGAAACTCTCGAAAAAATTCCCTTTTGAGCCTCGGGGCATGGAGATCCTCATCCCGGACCCAAGAACTTTCTTCTGGACCATAACCTCTCCAATGTACCAAAAAATAAAGCCGACCCCGGGACAACTTGGAATCAAGAACCTTCTCAACTAAGAACTCCTGCTGACCCTGTACATCTATTGGTGATTTCCCCTGAGAGATCTTGCGAGGAAATCTACTGGACGAAACATATGGTTTTAACAAGGAGCAATGGAAGGTATTTCCGATCCGTAAAGTTTTTGGTAACCGTAACCGGAAAGCCACTGGATTGACTTGTTTGATAATATGAAATGGTCCAATAAATTTAGGACCCAATCTGGCTGAGGTTTGTCGAAGTTTAATGTTGCGAGTCGACAACCATACCCTATCTCCAACTTTAAAAGTGCACGGCCGCCGGAGCCTGTCAGAAATTTTTTTCTCCCGAAATGCCGCTTTTCTGAGAGCCAGGTGCACTTTTCTCCAAATGAGTTTGAGATGAGAGGTTAAGGTCAGCGAGGAGACAGAGGAATGTTGAAAAAAGGAATTAGCTCTGGGGTGAAAACCAAAAACTGTAAAAAATGGAGATACATTGGTGAAGGAATGACAGGC
This sequence comes from Pseudophryne corroboree, assembly GCF_028390025.1. Lineage (NCBI taxonomy): Eukaryota > Metazoa > Chordata > Amphibia > Anura > Myobatrachidae > Pseudophryne > Pseudophryne corroboree. Next base: position 140,775,521 of record NC_086448.1, on the reverse strand, counting down.
ATTGTTGTAAGCAAACTCTGCAAACGGAAGAAACTCAGACCAGTCATTTTGGAGTTTGGCCGAGTACAAACGCAAATATTGTTTTAATGACTGATTAACTCGCTCAGTCTGCCCGTTGGATTGGGGATGATAGCCAGACGTTAAAGATAATTTCATCTTTAATGAGGCACAAAAATACTTCCAAAATTGTGCAATGAATTGTGGACCCCGATCAGAAACAATATCAGTGGGTAACCCATGGAGTCTGAAAACATGGCGGAGGAACAAGACTGCCAATCCTTGGGCAGATGGCAATCGGGGAAGAGCAATGAAATGGGCCATTTTGCTAAAACGGTCCACTACCACCCATATGACTCGGCATCCGGCTGACAGAGGGAGGTCCACCACAAAATCCATGGAAATATGAGACCATGGCCTAAGAGGGACATTCAAGGGCAAAAGTTGACCGATAGGCAAGGAACGGGGAACCTTATGCTGAGCACAGACCTGACAAGAAAAAACAAACTCCTTAATGTCTTTGGAAAGACCAGGCCACCATACCGAGCGGGAGACTAATTCAAAGGTTTTAGCGATCCCCGGATGCCCGGCAACCTTGCTATCGTGAAACTCCGTCAAAACTGTTGCTCTCAAAAACTCGGGGACATAAAGACGACCAGCAGGAGTATTTCCAGGAGCTTGATGTTGAAGCTGCTTTAACTGGGTAATTAAATCTTGTGTGAGGCCTGCCCGAATGACTGAAGACGGAAGTATGGGAGTAACAGGACTGTTGTCTTGAACTGGAAGAAAACTGCGTGACAGGGCATCTGCCTTGGTATTCTTGGAACCAGGCCTGAAGGTGATAATGAACTTGAAACGAGTAAAAAATAAAGCCCAACGAGCTTGCCGGGCATTCAGCCGTTTAGCTGATTCAATGTATTGAAGATTTGTGTGATCAGTCAAAACTGAAATGGTATGAGTGGCTCCTTCAAGCCAATGCCTCCACTCCTCAAAAGCCCATTTAATAGCCAGTAGTTCCCGGTTACCAACATCGTAGTTGGATTCGGCAGATGAAAATTTCCTGGACATAAAGGCACAAGGATGTAATTCTAGGGAATCCGGATCTTTCTGAGATAGGATAGCCCCTACTCCAACCTCCGAGGCATCGACCTCAACAATGAAAGGCAATTCTGGGTTGGGATGTCTGAGGATAGGGGCTGAGACAAAGGCTTGTTTCAAGGCCTGAAAAGATAACTCCGCTTCACGTGACCAGTTGGTAGGATCTGCTCCCTTTTTAGTCAGTGCCACAATGGGAGCAACTAGGTCAGAGAAGGAGTGAATAAAGCTTCTATAGTAATTCGCAAACCCTAAAAAGCGCAGAATTGCTTTTAAATTGGTGGGTTGCGCCCAACTAAGGATGGCTTGGAGCTTCTTTGGTTCCATACAGAATCCCCGAGGGGAAATAATGTACCCTAAAAAGGATACCTCCGTGACATGAAATTCACACTTCTCCAGCTTGGCATAAAGGTGATTTTCACGTAATTTTTTCAGAACCTGACGCACCTGGGTAACATGTTGTTCAATGGAGTCGGAATATATCAAAATATCGTCTAAGTAGACTACAACGAATTTTCCAAGAAATTCACGGAGCACATCATTAATGAGATCCTGGAAAACTGCCGGAGCGTTGGACAGGCCGAATGGCATAACCAGATACTCATAGTGGCCTGATTGAGTACTGAATGCCGTTTTCCATTCATCCCCCTGACTTGATTCTGATGAGGTTATATGCTCCTCTCATGTCAATCTTAGAGAAAACGTAGCTGATCAAAGAGGACAGAAATCAGCGGCAAAGGGTAAGTATTCTTCACTGAGATTTTATTCAAGGCTCTAAAGTCAATGCAAGGTCTGAGTGATCCATCCTTCTTCTCCACGAAGAAGAAGCCAGCACTTAAAGGGGATTTAGATGGCCTGATAAATCCTTTCCCTAGACTTTCTTTAACATACTCATTCATAGCCACAGTTTCAGGTCCGGACAATGCATATAATCTTCCCTTAGGCAAAGTGGCACCAGGAATTAACTCGATGGCACAATCATAAGGCCTATGAGGAGGCAGAATATCCGCATTGCCCTTGGAAAATACATCAACAAAATCCTGGTATTCCACAGGAATGGGTGCGGGAATGACAGCAGCCATTCTGATGGGAAGCGTAATACATTCCTTATTACAGATGGTACCCCATTGTAAGATCTCCCCCGACTGCCAATCAATGATGGGATTATGAAAGGCCAGCCAAGGGTGACCCAGAACCACAGGAACTGCTGGGCAATGGGTAAGGAAAAACTCAATCTTTTCAGAATGCAGGGCTCCTACTGAAAGTAGAACAGGAGGGGTACAGAGAGAAATTACCCCATTGGACAAGGGACTCCCATCTAAACCATGCATGGTGATATGCCTACCCAAGGCTACCTGAGGAATACCTAAGGCCTTAGCCCATGTTAAATCCATAAAGTTCCCTGCAGCTCCACTGTCCACAAAAGCCGAGACCGAAGAACAGAGGCTGCCAAAGGAAACTTTAGCTGGAACCAACAATGAATTACTTGAGGAGATAAGCTGTAGACCAAAGTGAACCCCCTCACAACTCACTTGGTCGAGGCGTTTCCAGACTTGTTCGGACAACTACGGGCAAAATGTCCCTTACCCCCACAGTATAAACAAAGACCAGAATTTTGCCTTCTGGTTCTTTCTTCAGGAGACAGTTTGGAGAGGCCTATCTGCATGGGCTCCTCCATGTCCACAGGAATGGAAAAAACACAAGGAGTAGACCCGACAGATGCTCCTTTTTCAGCCTTCCGCTCTCTGAGACGACGATCAATCTTAATAGAGAGCTCCATGAGTTTATCGAGAGTCTCAGGAGCGGGATACTGAAGGAGACTGTCTTTTATAGACTCGGATAAGCCGAGGCGAAACTGACTGCGCAAGGCTGGGTCATTCCATCCAGAGTCATTCGACCAACGGCGAAACTCTGTACAATAAATCTCTGCGGGATTCCTACCCTGTCTGAGAGCACGCAACTGACTCTCAGCGGATGCCTCTCTATCAGGGTCGTCATACAATAGCCCTAAAGACCCTAGAAAGGCGTCTACAGACAATAAGGCCGGATCGACTGTCTTTAAACCAAAAGCCCAGGTCTGAGGATCCCCCTGTAGCAAAGAAATAATAATTCCTACCCGCTGAGATTCCGTGCCTGAGGAGACTGGTCTTAAACGAAAATACAGTTTACAAGACTCTTTAAAATTAAAAAACTGCTTTCTATCCCCAGAAAAACGGTCAGGCAGATGCATTTTTGGTTCAGGAATGACCCTAGGGGAAGCCCGTAACAGATCTTCCTGTGACCTCACCCGAAGAGACAGATCCTGAACCATCTGAGTAAGCTCTTGAATCTGGCTAACTAAAAGCTGGCCAGGATTTGGCCCAACACCGGTGGGATTCATGAGGCTGACAAATCTCCCAACTGAATAAGGGAAAAAATTAACTCCTGTTAATTTTAATTTTTAGTTTGGCCGGTGTTAATGTTATGATTCCCGTACTCCAGACCAGGTGAGATCTTATGACAGAGGTCTGAGTACTGGAAAGATATGCTGGTTACGGGAGCAGGAAAGCCTAGTAACCCCTGGCGCCCTAACTCCGTTGTCTCGCCCGTGTTATCAGAAATCCCCTGCGAGACTATGGTTGCTTGAGCCCATGGCAGCCGCGTTCGAAGGGCGGATTATGTCTGCCCAACCCCGATGCCCCCTCAGGTCTTAATGAGAGACAAAGGGAAATCCGAGACAGGGTGATAACAAGGGGCCCTCTGACTAAGCAACCAGGCCAGGGGTTACAAGCTATCTAACTTAACCAAAAGTATGTGCGGACAAACCGCCAGGGAAAAGGACAACAAAAGATCCACTGATCCGTTACTCCTATCCAGCACCGCTGGATACCAGAGTGGACTTGTGGGAGCGGAATCCTCCGCAAAAGCTCCGGAACACAAAAACTAAATAGTAAATAGTAAGCGGTCAAGCCGCAACACACGGCTACGCCGCGACTCACGAACACCACAGGATGTTAAAGGTGCTCGGTAGGACTCCAGGAATAGATGACAAATTCCGAGTACTGGATCACTGAGGTCAGGAACCACCGGATAGAGCAGGACTGGAAACTCTCTGTAACTGACACAGCAAACAGGAAGCTAACACCGGCGTCTGTGAGAAGTCCTGAGAGTGCTTTATTTGAAAACCCCCCAATCAGGATCCAGACAGGGTAATGATTATCATGCCGTGCAGCTGCATGCTGCACGGCCAGGAACAATTAGAACTGATTGATTAGACCCAGCAACGGGGGAACGCGGTCTGACAGTGGCGTCCCCGTTGCTATGGTCTGAGCGGCTCCGTGCGCCCGGCGTCTAGCGTTGCTAGGGAGCCGGCGGCAGTCTGCCTGCGGCGTCCCTAGTTGCTAGGCGCCGGGCCGCACTGACGGGCGGACCCTCGGCGCCTAACACCCTTCCTTTGTGTGTATGGGCATCATCCTAAGGCCAATTCTTTTGACCCCCTGGACTCCACGCCTGGTGGTTCCTCTGTGGTTTCGGTCCTTAGAGGTATTTGGCGGAAAGTGAAGAAAGCCCTTGTGTCTGTGTCATTAGTGACCAACAGGGTTTTTGATAAGCGGAAAAGACCCTGCAGCTTCAAATTAGGAGACTTCGTCTGGTTGTCTACCAAGAATTTGAAGTTGAGACAGCCATCTCATAAGTTAGGCCCCCGGTTCATCGGCCCTTATAAGATCACCAGGGTTATCAATCCGGTGGCATTTCAGTTAGATCTGCCCCGTTCTTTGGGTATCAATAAAACATTTAATTGTTCCCTTTTAAAACGGCGATTAGTAATCCTTCTTCCAGTGGAAGACCTTCCCCTCTTCTGATACGTGGCCAGAGTGAGTTTGTTGTTGAAAGGATTCTTGACTCCAAGGTGGTTCGGGGTCGGCTGTCATTTTTGGTGCACTGGAAGGGGTATGGCCCGGAGGAGCGGTCGTGGGTGCGCAGTTGTGATCTTCATGCCCCCAGACTGATACGCTCTTTCTTCTCGCAGTTCCCTGATAAACCCGGTGGGAGGGGTTCTTTGACCCCTCGTCAGAGGGGGGGGTACTGTTAGGGTCTCCTGCCCTGTGCTGCCACGTCGTCATGGCAACCGGGAGACAAGTGCTAGCGGAGTAACCTGAGCACAGCTGATACTCCGGTTCGGGTCTTTTGCTGTGCAGTGGTTATAGGCTCTGTGCACGGCAGGGGATCCGGTGCTGGTTTTTGTGCTCACAGTCTGTGAGGTCTGAGTGGGGCGTGGACAGCACCTGCTTTATAAGGCCTCTTCTCAGGTTAAGCAGATGCTGCTGAATCTTTGTTGGTTAGTCAGTTCCTGAAAGTTAGCCAGTACTGTGTAGCTTTGTATTTGTTTGTTGCTTACTGCAAATAGGCCTGGGGATTTGGTATTACACTCTGCCAATCCAGACCTAGCAGTAAGACTGGAGTCAGTTGTTTAGCTTGCTGGGGTTCTGTTACTACTCTGTGAACTTAGCAAGTTTGCGGCTGTATTCTAAGACTTGCCTGTCTAATCCTGTCTCACTGTGCTAGGTGTCAGGGGTCAGTTTAGTGGCAGTAAGCTGAACCTGTGCACTGCAAGTGAGAATTAGGATTGTGGAGACTCTCCTTGTGTCTCTCATTCCATCTCTGACCAAGGAGTTTACTGCCACACCCGTTGGTAACCCTTTAGGGTTTTGCTGTTGCCCTTAGCAACAGCATTTCGGGTTCTCTACGTATTAAAACACAACATCTTGCTTTTCCCATCTGAGCATTACTAATACAAGGGAGACACCCAGTTCAATAGCCTCTGGGCTTCTCTGTTCACTTTGTGTATATTTTGTTACCCTATCACCTTCTGTGTACGTAATGTCATATTCCCCAGTCTGTCTGTGAGTCCATTTGTTTTGCATACCTATCCGTTCAGACACCAGTACATTCCTGCAGGCACTGGAGTGCATAACAGTTCTGACACCAGTACTTTCCTGCAGGCACTGGTGTGCATAACACTGTACAGTCCGGGAATCGCATGCCTAGTGAAGTGGAATCTAGTCAGGATTTGGTACCGGGGACACAGTATGTCCATCAACTGTCTAAATCCCACTGCACTAATGGCGGATACCAGACGCACACCAAACACCAGCATAATTGTTATGGCCTCAGTAATCTGCTTTGCAACAGGGTGACTGCTGTCATATTTAATCTTCCTCGCAAAAGACTGTTGGACAGTCAATTGCTTAGTTAAAGTAGTACAAGTGGTCTTCCAACTTCCTCTCTGGGATGACGATCGACTCCCAGGAGCAACAACAGCAGCCACAGCAGTAGGCGTACCACTCAAGGATCCTCCTGAGGAATCCCGGATAGGAGAGGACTCGTCAGTCATGCCTGTGACATGGCCTGCAGGACTACTTCCGTACCTGACTGAGGAGGAAATTGACATTGAGGGAGTTGGTGGTGTGGATTGCAGGAGCTTGGATACAACAGGAAGAAGGGATTTAGGTATCAATGGACTGCTTATGCTATTACCTAGAGTTTCTGAACTTGACAATAAATTATGAATAATGTACTTGATGTGACGTATAAGGGAGGATGTTCCTAGGTGGTTAACGTCCTTACCCCTAATTATTATGAATTGACAAAGGCAACACATGGCTTGACACCTGTTGTCCAGATTTGTGGAGAAATAATTCCACACCGAAGAGGTGGCTTTTTTGGTAATTTGCCTAGGCATGACAATGGACTTTTTCATCCCAAGGACAACTGTCTCCACTGGTGCCTTATTCAAACAAACCACACCACCATCAGAATCCTCATTGTCAACTTCCTCCTCAGCGATAGCTACATCAATATCCTCCTCATCCTGGTGTACTTCTACAGTGACATCCTCAATCTCAATATCAGCAACTGGACTGGTGGTGCTCCTTCCAGCACTTGCAGAGGGCATGCAAATGGTGGTAGGAGCCTCCTCTTCCCACAATTCTTTGGAAGATCAGGCCTAGACATTGCAACCGTGGACACACTTGTCTATCCTTGGAGATTTTTGCTATCTCTGAGTCTGAACGCACAGTTGTTCTTTTTTCCTGTGCTTTAACAAGCTTTATTTTATTTTTTTTGAGAGAGGGAGGAGGGCTTCCATCTTCATGAGAAGCTGAACCACCAGTCATGAATATAGGCCAATGACTTAGTCTTTTCTTGCCACTTCATGTTGTAAATGGCATTTTGCCAATTTTACTTTTCTCATCAGATTTCTTTTTTTTGGGGGGGGTCATTAATTTTGGCTTCTTATATTTTACATTAGCTCTGTGACATTGGGCATCGGCCTTAGCAGATGACATTGATGGAATTGCATCATCAATGTAAAGACTGGTGGAAGCAGAAGCTTCAGCACTAGTACTAGGAACTGGAAGTGGTTCCTGATCTTTCACTATTTTTCCTCCAAGTTTTTGCTCTCCATTTCACAGGACAGCGCCCCTTTATTTTTACAGCAAACAAACAGTTCCCCTTTATATTTTCAGCACCCCTGTATTCTTACAGCATACATGGCAGAGCCAGTATACCTTTATTTTAACAACATCCGCGTATTTACAGCATATAGGACAGGACCAGAACTGCTGTATTTTAACAACACCCCTGTATTTTTACAGCATAAAGGAGAAGGCCAGTGTACCTTTATTTTAACAACACCCCTGTATTTACAGCATACCCGGCAGGACCAGCACCCCTGTATTTTAATAATAACACTCCTGTATTTTTACAGCATACAGGACAGGCCAGCACCCCTGTATTGTTTTAAAGCATACAGGATAGTGCCCCTGTACAGCACAGTGACAGGACAGCAACACTTATTTTACAGCACCGCTAACAGCACAGGACACCACAGGACAGCATCCCTAACAGCACACAGGAGAGCACCCCTAAAGAGAACACACTGACCCCACCCAATGCCACCACCCACAGAGAGACAGAGGTCTGTTTCCCTCACTCTCCAAGTCCGGAGTGAAAATGGCAAAAGAATCCGACAGCAGGATGATGACGTTTTGCCTTATTCTGGGATCCGAGTCTGGTGGGAAGTCCTGAGCCAGGCTCGAATCTCGGCTCAGATTGTGAAGTTCGGGGAAAGGGGGGGAATTCAGATTTCTGAGATCCAAACCAGCTCATATCTACAAGGAATGCAAACATCTCACTCTACAGCTGAAGAAACATGGGAGAATGTTTTACAGCCTGAACACCTGAACGCCTGTAGTAAAATAGCAACAGGGAAATTAAAGTGGGGCTTCTGTCAGCCCTTGATTCTGTAAGTTACAGCAAGCTGTCAGTCATTCAAATCATCATAAGACTGTATACAGATACGACTGTACGGAGGATAGTAAATGGACATGACAACTGGCTTTGTGTGTTTTAAAACTCACTCTGAGGTGTTTATTGTGTGTACTGCATAAAGGCAGTACTGCATAAATTATTCATAAGTAAAATAACAAAATTTTTCTAAAAGACATACAAATTTTAATTAACAAGGAATCAGTGTTCAGAGATATGTACTGTGGCCTTGAAAATATAAATTGTAGCAATAGACACCTGCAGAATATAATTGGCCTTTGTTATGTTTTATGAAAACCGAAACCTAACAACTTTGGTATGTTGCTGATAATGTGAGCCTAAAGGGGGTGACACATGGAGAGATCAGTGCTTAAAATCTAAGCAATCTGACAAGGTTGCTTTGAACTTAAGCACAGATCTCTCCGTGTGTATGCCCCACAGCGATAGTGATGCACGGCCCTGCACGTCGCTATCGCCGGTGCTAGATTGGCACAATCTAGCAGGTTGCTCATTTCACTGCTGGGTGATATGAGCACCTCCCCACCCCGTCTGCCCCCCTTGCTCAGCAGACAATGCGCTGTGCTGAGTGGTCACTGATAGAACGCTCACCACACATCTTTCCCCGTGTGTACAGGGCTTTGAAGGCAAACTTTTTTTCTATTAAATGAACACCACAAAATGGAGTCATGTAGTTATTATGGCTCCCAACTCTATCAGGGACAAGTGTGAAAACAAAATGATAGATTACGAAACAAAAAAAGAATGTAGAGGAGGGCAACACACCAAAAAAAGCAGAAATAGAGAAAAGATAATACACAGAGACAAGAAAACAATATACCTTTAATTTGAGTAATACTACACTCACAGTCCATCATGGAAAATTATCAAAAGGTTTAAAATTCGCACCCACCAAATCACCCAGCAAATTTAAGATATGATGCGATTTACAATCATTTGTGAGAAAAATGACCTATAAAAACACTTAGCAAGTACCTCTATCATAAGAAACTATGACAAAAGAAATGCAGAGGACAAAAGATTCAAACATATATAATTAAAACCCAAGTCTAAATTGTATCTGAGTCATCTGAAATACATGTTATTAAGACTTTTGAATCACTAGTTACCTGGGACCTTGAATCATTAGATGATATTGTGAATAAAACAAAAAACACAAAAAAATTCAAGATAAAACATGAACAATCTCACACACAAAGACATACAGGCACTGAAATAATTAGAACACAATGGGGACATACTTGTGAAGCTAGCGGACAAAGGGGAAGGAATAGTGATGCTGGACAAAACCAAATACATACATGAATCTCTTAGGATACTGAGGGGCAAATTTATTAAGCTTGGTGAAGTGATAAAGTGGAAGGTGATAAAGCACCAGCCAGTAAGCTCCTAGCTGTCATTTTTCATACCCAACCTGTGACGTGGAAGTTAGGATCTGATTGGCTGGTACTTTATCACCTTTCACTTTATCACTTCACCAGGCTTAATAAATCTGCCACTCTGAGACACAACACATACCACATACTGAAAGGAGACCCCACTTCATAATATAAGACAGGATTAGAAAAATTACTGAGATGGGAATGTGACAATGATATCCTCACAAAACAAGAATTCACTTTTTTACAGAATGAGCATCCGATCATACCAGTGTAGTACCATCTGCCTAAAATACACAAGGACTAGACAAACCCACCATGATGACCATTAATCGCAGGCAACCTTTTGCAATATGCATACTCATTCTTATAGGACCTGGTCAAGACACTCCCAAAATACATTGGAGACACAACAGACATACTACATACCTTACATGCCATAGAATGGCAACCTGACAACTGGATAGCCATGAGTTAGCTCATTATGCACGGTTATTGATCATACACAAGGACTGGATGGCACTAGACACTTCTTTCAGAAAGACATGGACCAGACCCAGACTGACTTTATTGTTGCATCCATAGACTTCATATTACATCACAAATTTGAATGGTTCAACAACATATTTTACTTAAATACAACTGGTACCATCTTGAGATCAAGGGTCGCACTGAGTTATGTGATTTCGAGTGGAGGTAAAGAAACAAAAAAAGCTTTTAATAGGGTAATGCTGTAAACCGCCAGATATAACCATCTGACGAATAACAACTCTTCAAATCGAAAAAGCTGCTGGAATGGGGGAGGTCATTATCATTGGGGGCTTTTACTACCTGGATATAAATTTGTACACCGAAACAGTAAATACAGCTAGGGGAAACAGGTTCTTAAACATGCTAAAAGACCATTACTTGTCCTAGGTAATCGAGGAACCAACTAAGCATAGGACTAAACTGGACCTACTACCAACTAATAATGAGGAGATAAAATCAAATACTAAAGTAAGGAGACCTTGGGAAATACCAATAATAATATGATCACATTCAATATCAGCTTCCAAAAACAACACTATAAGGCTCTAACTAAGACTTTAAACTTTAGAAAAGCTAATTTCAACTTGCTGAAACAAACAATGAAGGACATTAATTGGGAAATTGTATTTCATAGTAAGAATACAGCTCAAATGTGGGATGTTTTTACAACTTTGCTCAATACATACACTCATTTGTTCATTCCCAAAGTCAATAAAAACAGGAGTAGTAAATTCAAACTAAAGTGGCTTAATAAGAAGGTCAAGGAACAAATGGATAATATGAGGCAGACTTTCAAAGCATTTAAGTCTGACGGGAAGGCAAAATCATTACAGTTCTACGAGGAATGTAACAAAAAATGCAAAAAAGAAATCAGAGCATCTAAAATAGAAAATGAAAAACAAATCACAAAGGCGAGTGAAACAAACCCCAAAAAGTTATTTAATGATGTAAAAGGTTAATAAAGGAGACTAGTGGACCATTAAAGGGCAAGTTGGATGTCTTGATTAATGATGATAGGGAAAAAGCAGAGTTATTGAATAAATTCTTTTCATCAGTGCACATGAGAGAGGACGGGTTGACGAGAATAGAACACAACATAAACTATAATAACGACCCATTGTTAAGTACATGGTTAAACGAGGAAGTAGTCTGGGAGAGACTAAGTAGAATTAAGATAAATAAATATCCTGGGCCAGATGGACTTCACCCCAGGGTTCTTATGGAACATAACGCAGAGCTATCGAGACCCCCTATATTTGATTTTCAGTGAGTAAATTATATCATGAATGATACCGAAATACTGGCCTATAGCAGAGGTAGTCCCAATATTTGAAAAGGGAATTAAAACTCATCCCAGTAACTATAGACTGGTAAGTGTGGCATCTATAGTGGGGAAAATACTGGAAGGAATATTAATGGATAGCATGTTAGAGTAAAAAGAGATGTGGTGAATGCAGCCCTGCGCTGTTGTATAAGCAGCTAGTTTTAAATCAATGGAATTCACCCTCAAAAATTCCACAAGTGCAAATATTTGTATGTAAAAAGAGATGAAAAACTAGCGCTGCTACTGTTTTACAATAAAAACAATAAAAATGTTATGTAACACGTCTGACTCAGCTGTTATGTGAGCTGTTCCAATGGAATCTTCAGGACGATTCTGTTACGATCCTGATGCTCAGGACAGGGAAGGTCTTATACGGTGAGACCTGAGCAGCAGGACGTTATGCTGGGAGAGGGAAACAGAATGGGAATAGCCCCTGGCACCCTACCTCCGTTGTTTTACCCGTGCTGTCAATTCACTCTTGCGAGACTATGGTTTCTTGGGTCCATGGCAGCCGCGTTTGAAGGGCGGATTAAGTCTGCCCAACTCCGATGCCCCCTCAGGTCTTAAGGAGAGACAAAGAGTGAACTGAGACAGGGTAATAACAAGGGGCCCTCTAACTGAACAACAAGGCCAGGGACTACTGGCTAACTTAAAACTAAAAGTATGCACGGCACGCCGCCAAAGGAAAAGGACTACAAAGAAAACCACTGTCCACTTCCCCACACGGCACCGCCGAGCTACGGGGAGGACAGTGAAAGCGGAAACCTCCGCAAATGCACCAATACAAAGAAGTAAGTACTAAGCGGCATAGGCCGCAACACGCTGCTGATGCCGCTACTCACGAAACCGGGCGAGAACCCCAGATGACAGCAACAGGTTCACAAGGACCAGAAGGATTCCCAGAACCGGCTTCGGATCTCCAAGGCACAAGAGGGCAGGGAACAAGATCCACCAAATGCAGCTGACAGGAACAGAGTTCTTGCTAAGAGATTGGTAAATCTGCACAGAATACAATATTAGTGATGTTTATGTTACTCAGATAATTAGTTAAACCAACATAGTGCTTACTAAATAAGCTGGTGGTGCTCCCGGAAAATAGTTCAGAAAACTAAATGAAAAAATGAGGTCTTAAGAAAAGAGCAAAAGACAAAAGGCTGCTATATGCCTTTTCCAGGGCACACTTAGAAAAATATGTGAAGAATTGTAAGAATGTGTGTGAATTAATACGTAACCTTTATTGAGATATACTTACTAAAAGGGAGGAGGCAGATAAGGATAATTTAATGCAAATTTTGGGCGAAAATATTTTTTAGAAGAGCAAAAATATGTTTACTCCCTTAGTAAGTCCAAAGAATTGCTTTGTTTCTGAATTGAACAGATATTACTGGGAGTAAATGGACTCCATGGGGTTAAGCTATCCCATATCAGAGTATCCCAGCCAAGCAGAAAGCCTGAGGGTGCACAGGAAGCTGGAAGGGCTCATAAATGTGGGAGTAAAATACCTACGGTACCTAGTATTCCCTGGTGGTCTCCCAACCGGGTACTGACCAGGCCCTGCAGTGTATGGCTTCCAAGATCAGACGAGGTTGGGCATACTCAGTGCGGTTTGACCGTAGGTGTTAGGCGCCGGGGTCCGCTCGGCCGTGCGGCCCGGCGCCTAGCAACCAGGGACGCCGGGCGCGTTCAGCCGCCGGCTCCCTGGCAACGCTGAGACGCTGGGCGCACGGAGCCGCCTCTGGCCTTAGCAACGGGGACGCCACGTGCAGCCGCGTTCCCCATTGCTGGGTCTATCCTATTGCCCTGATTGCATGCTGCACGGCATTTCTTTTGATTGTCCTTTCTGGATCTTGATTGGAGGGTGCCTGAATAAAGGCATCCTCAGGACTTCCTACAGACGCCGGTGATAGTTTCCTGTTTGCCTTGTCTGCTGCAGAGAGTTCCCAGTCCCGGTCTATTTAGTTGTTCCTGTTCTCAGAGATCCTGTACTCGGAAGTTACCATCTGTTCCTGGAGTCTGACCGAGCACCTTTAACATCTGGTGGTGTTCGTGAGTCGCGGCGCAGCCGTGTGTTGCGGCTAGTCCGCTACTATTTATTATTTTGTTTATATTGTGTTCTGGAGTTTTGCGGAGGATTCCGCTTCCACAGATCCACTCTGGTGTCCAGCGGTGCCGGATAGGAGTGTCGGATCAGTGGATCTTTGGTTGTCCTTTTCCCTGGCGGCAAATCTGCACATACCTTTTGATTTAGTTAAGTCAGCTTGTAACCCCTGGCCGTGTTGCTTAGTCAGAGGGCCCCTTGTTATCACCCTGTCTCGGACTTCCCCTTGTCTCCCATTAAGACCTGCGGGGGCATTGGGGTTGGGCAGACATAATCCGCCCTTCGAACGCGGCTGCCATGGGCTCAAGCAACCATAGTCTCGCAGGGGATTTCTGATAACACGGGCGAGACAACGGAGTTAGGGCGCCAGGGGTTACTAGGCCTTCCAGCTCCCACAACCAGCTTATTTTCCTGAACTCAGATCCCTGTCATAAGATCTCCTCCGGTCTGGAGTTCAGGAATCATAACATTATCACCGGCCAAACAAAAGAAAAAATTTGAACAAGAGTTAATTTTTTCACTTATTCAGTTGGGAGATTTTTTGTCGGCCTCATGAATCCCACCGGTGTTGGGCCAAATCCTGGCCAGTTTCTAGTTAGTCAGATTCAGGAACTTACTCAGATGGTTCAGGATCTGTCCCTCCGGGTGAGCTCACAGGAAGATCTGTTACGGACCTCCCCGAGGGTCGTCCCTGAACCAAAAATGCATCTGCCTGACCGTTTTTCTGGGGATAGAAAGCAGTTTTTTAATTTTAAAGAATCTTGCAAACTGTATTTTCGTTTAAGACCAGTTACCTCAGGTACAGAGGCTCAGCGGGTTGGGATTATTATTTCTCTGCTCCAGGGGATCCTCAGACCTGGGCTTTTTGTTTAAAGACAGACGATCCGGCCTTATCGTCTGTAGACGCCTTTTTAAAATCTTTAGGGCTATTGTATGACGACCCTGATAGAGAGGCATCCGCAGAAAGTCAGTTGCGTGCTCTTAGACAGGGTAGGAATCCCGCAGAGAATTATTGTACGGAGTTTCGCCGTTGGTCGAACGACTGTGGCTGGAATGACCCAGCCCTGCGCAGTCAGTTTCGCCTCGGCTTATCTGAATCTATAAAAGACAGTCTCCTCCAGTATCCCGCTCCTGCGACCCTCGATAAACTCATGGAGCTCTCTATTAAGATAGATCGTCGGCTCAGAGAGCGGAGGGCTGAAAAAGGGGCATCTGTCGGGTCCTCTTCCAGGGTTCCTTCCATTCCTGTAGACATAGAGGAGCCTATGCAGATAGGTCTCTCCAAATTGTCTCCGGAAGAAAGAACCAGGAGGCAAAATTCTGGTCTGTGTTTATACTGCGGAGGTAAGGGACATTTTGCCCGTAGTTGTCCAAACAAGTCGGGAAACTTCCTGACCAAGTGAGTTGTGAGGGGGTTCACTTTGGTCTGCAGCTCATCTCCTCAAATAATTCACTGTTGGTTCCTGTTAAAGTTTCCTATGGCAGCCTCTGTTCCTTGGTCTCTGCTTTTGTGGACAGTGGAGCTGCAGGAAACTTTATGGATTTAACATGGGCCAAGGCCTTAGGTATTCCTCAGCTAACCTTGAATAGGTGTATCACCATGCATGGTTTAGACGGGAGTCCCTTGTCCAATGGGGTTATTTCTCTATGTACACCTCCAGTTTTGCTCTCGGTGGGAGCTTTGCATTCTGAAAAGATTGAGTTTTTCCTTACCCATTGTCCAGCAGTTCCTGTGGTTCTGGGTCACCCTTGGCTGGCCTTTCATAATCCCATCATAGATTGGCAGTCCGGGGAGATCCTACAATGGGGTACCATCTGTGATAAAGAATGTATTACGCTTCCTATCCGAGTAGCTGCCGCCGGTTCCGCACATATTCCTGGGGAATACCAGGATTTTGTTGATGTGTTTTCTAAGGGCAATGCAGATATTTTGCCTCCCCATAGGCCTTATGATTGTACCATTGAGTTAATTCCTGGTGCCACGTTGCCTAAAGGAAGGTTATATGCATTGTCTGGTCCTGAAACTGTGGCCATGAATGAGTATGTGAAAGAAAGCCTTGGGAAAGGGTTTATCAGGCCATCTAAATCCCCTTTAAGTGCAGGGTTCTTCTTCGTAGAGAAGAAGGATGGTTCACTCAGACCCTGCATTGACTTTAGAGCTCTGAATAAAATCTCAGTAAAGAATACTTACCCTCTGCCGCTGATCTCTGTCATCTTTGATCAGCTACGTTCGGCTGTTAATTTCTCTAAGATTGATCTGAGAGGAGCATATAACCTCATCAGAATCAAGTCAGGGGATGAATGGAAAACGGCATTTAGTACTCAGTCAGGCCACTATGAGTATCTGGTCATGCCATTCGGCCTATCTAACGCTCCGGCAGTTTTCCAGGATCTCATTAATGATGTGCTTCGTGAGTTTCTGGGAAGATTCGTCGTGGTCTATTTAGACGATATTTTGATATATTCTGACTCCGTGGAACAGCATGTTACCCAGGTGCGTCAGGTGCTAAAGAAATTACGTGAAAATCACTTATATGCCAAGCTGGAAAAGTGTGAATTTCATGTCACAGAAGTATCCTTTTTAGGGTACATTATTTCCCCTCGGGGATTCCGAATGGAACCAAAAAAGCTCCAGGCCATCCTTAGTTGGGCGCAACCCACCAATTTAAAAGCAATTCAGCGCTTTTTAGGGTTTGCAAACTACTATAGAAGATTTATTCACTCTTTCTCTGACCTAGTTGCTCCTATTGTGGCACTTACTAAGAAGGGAGCAGATCCTACCAATTGGTCATGTGAAGCTGAGTTATCTTTTCAGGCCTTAAAACAAGCCTTTGTCTCAGCCCCTGTCCTTAGACATCCCAACCCAGAATTACCTTTCATTGTTGAGGTTGATGCCTCGGAGGTTGGAGTAGGGGCTATCCTGTCTCAGAAGGATCCAGATTCCCTTGAGTTACATCCTTGTGCCTATATGTCCAGGAAATTCTCATCTGCAGAATCCAACTACGACGTTGGTAACCGGGAATTGCTGGCTACTAAATGGGCTTTCGAGGAGTGGAGACATTGGCTTGAAGGAGCGACCCATACCATTTCAGTTTTGACTGATCACAAAAATCTTCAATACATTGAATCGGCTAAACGACTGAATGCCCGACAGGCTCGTTGGGCTTTATTTTTTACTCGTTTCAAATTCATTATCACCTTCAGACCAGGTTCCAAGAATACCAAGGCAGATGCCCTGTCACGCAGTTTCCTTCCGGTTCAAGACAACAGTCCTGTTACCCCCATACTTCCGTCTTCAGTCATTCAGGCAGGTCTCACACAGGATGTATTTTCCCAATTAAAGCTGCTTCAACATCAAGCTCCTGGAAATACTCCTGCTGGTCGTCTTTTTGTCCCTGAATTTTTGAGAGCAACTGTTTTGGCAGAGTTCCATGATAGCAAAGTTGCCGGGCATCCTGGAATCGCCAAGACTTTGGAATTGGTATCCCGCTCAGTATGGTGGCCTGGTCTTTCCAAAGACATTAAAGAGTTTGTTTTTTCGTGTCAGGTCTGTGCACAGCATAAAGTTCCTCGTTCTTTGCCCATTGGTCAACTTATGCCCTTGAATGTTCCCCTTAGGCCATGGTCGCATATCTCCATGGATTTTGTGGTGGACCTCCCTCTGTCAGCAGGATGCCGAGTCATATGGGTAGTAGTGGACCGTTTTAGCAAAATGGCCCATTTCATTGCTCTTCCCCGATTGCCATCTGCCCAGGGATTGGCAGTCTTATTCCTCCGTCATGTTTTCAGACTCCATGGGTTACCCACCGATATTGTTTCTGACAGGGGTCCACAATTCATTGCGCAATTTTGGAAATCTTTTTGTGCTTCGTTAAAGATGAAATTATCATTAACCTCCGGCTATCATCCACAATCCAATGGACAGACCGAGAGAGTTAACCAATCTCTAAAACAATATTTGCGTTTGTACTCGGCCAAACTCCAAAATGACTGGTCTGAGTTTCTTCCATTGGCGGAGTTTGCTTATAATAATGCCTGTCATTCCTCCACCAATGTGTCTCCATTTTTTGCAGTTTTTGGTTTCCACCCCAGAGCTAATTCATTTTTTCAACATTCCTCTGTCTCCTCTCTGGCCCTGACCTCTCATCTTAAACTTATTTGGAAAAAAGTGCACCTGGCTCTCAGAAAAGCAGCTTTCCGGGAAAAGAAATTTTCTGACAGGCTCCGGCGGCCGTGCACTTTTAAAGTAGGAGACAGGGTGTGGTTATCGACTCGCAACATCAAACTTCGACAAACTTCAGCCAGATTGGGTCCTAAATTTATTGGACCATTTCTCATTATCAAAAAAGTCAATCCAGTTGCTTTCCGGTTACGTTTACCAAAGACTTTACGGATCGGAAATACCTTCCATTGCTCATTGCTTAAACCATATGTTTCGTCCAGCAGATTTCCTCGTAAAAAATCTCAGGGGAGATCACCAGTTAATGTACAGGGTCAGCAAGAGTTCTTGGTTGAGAAGGTTCTCGATTCCAAGTTGTCCCGGGGTCGGCTTTATTTTTTGGTGCATTGGAGAGGTTATGGGCCAGAGGAAAGGTCGTGGGTCCTGGATGAAGACCTTCATGCCCCGAGGCTGAAAAGGGCATTTTTTCATGAATTTCCTCGGAAACCGGGCTTTGGGGGTTCCTTGACCCCTCCTCAAGGGGGGGGTACTGTTAGGCGCCGGGGTCCGCTCGGCCGTGCGGCCCGGCGCCTAGCAACCAGGGACGCCGGGCGCGTTCAGCCGCCGGCTCCCTGGCAACGCTGAGACGCTGGGCGCACGGAGCCGCCTCTGGCCTTAGCAACGGGGACGCCACGTGCAGCCGCGTTCCCCGTTGCTGGGTCTATCCTATTGCCCTGATTATGTGCTGGCCGTGCAGCATGCAAGCTGCATGGCATTTCTTTTGATTGTCCTGTCTGGATCTTGATTGGAGGGTGCCTGAATAAAGGCATCCTCAGGACTTCCTACAGACGCCGGTGATAGTTTCCTGTTTGCCTTGTCTGCTGCAGAGAGTTCCCAGTCCCGGTCTATTTGGTTGTTCCTGTTCTCAGAGATCCTGTACTCGGAAGTTACCATCTGTTCCTGGAGTCTGACCGAGCACCTTTAACATCTGGTGGTGTTCGTGAGTCGCGGCGCAGCCGTGTGTTGCGGCTAGTCCGCTACTATTTATTATTTTGTTTATATTGTGTTCTGGAGTTTTGCGGAGGATTCCGCTTCCACAGATCCACTCTGGTGTCCAGCGGTGCCGGATAGGAGTGTCGGATCAGTGGATCTTTGGTTGTCCTTTTCCCTGGCGGCAAATCCGCACATACCTTTTGATTTAGTTAAGTCAGCTTGTAACCCCTGGCCGTGTTGCTTAGTCAGAGGGCCCCTTGTTATCACCCTGTCTCGGACTTCCCCTTGTCTCCCATTAAGACCTGCGGGGGCATCGGGGTTGGGCAGACATAATCCGCCCTTCGAACGCGGCTGCCATGGGCTCAAGCAACCATAGTCTCGCAGGGGATTTCTGATAACACGGGCGAGACAACGGAGTTAGGGCGCCAGGGGTTACTAGGCCTTCCAGCTCCCACAACCAGCTTATTTTCCTGAACTCAGATCCCTGTCATAAGATCTCCTCCGGTCTGGAGTTCAGGAATCATAACAGTAGGTGAGTAAGTCCCAAATTTTGTACAATCAATTCCAATGTGTGGTTGTTTCAGGCAAATATGGTGACTGAGACGTTCTGATAATGATTGATCACTAAAAAGAACAGGGGGAAATGAGGTGATTATTCTGAGAAAAAATGGAATGCATTTCTCAAGGAAGTACCAGATATTATTAATTGCACTTCGTATCACAATTTCATATAACTTGAGGGATAGAGTAAATAACCCCTTTTGAGGTGATACTATGCATTGAGACAAAACACCGTATTCTATTAGGTGTTGGTTGCCCCCAATGGGAGTCCTATCAGTAATGACCCCTAGGGGTTCGTGTCTCCACTAGGTATTTACTTATGATAGGATATCTCATTCAATTATTCTGAGAAAAAATGGAAAGCATTTCTCAAAAAAGTATCAGATAGTATTTGTTGCACTTCGTATCACAATTTCATAGCAGTAAACTTGAGGGATAGAGTAAATAACCCCTTATGATAGGCAATTCGGATATTTATAGCTATATGCTGTTGATTAGTATGTATAAAGGATAAATATTTCCCCCACTGTGTCCCTGAGTTTATTAAGGCATGTGGGAATCCTTAAAATGTGAGGAGTGCTAGAGTGTGGTGACTGTGATGGTATATGGTTGAATAGGATAGGAGGGGCAGAAATGTGAATTGAGGAAAGAGAATTGAGGGGTTTTTGGGAAAAAGGGGGGTTGTAACAAAAATGGGGCAGACGGGGGAAGGGGGTGGGGAGTACTAAGGGGGGAAAAAGAGAGGGGAAGGGAAGATGGAGTGTGAATATGAATGAGTGTGTATTGGAAAACAAAAACAAAATTGGGATGATGTTGCGGGTATGAGTGGATCTGGGGGGATGGGAGGGGGGATGGGGGGGGAGGGAAAAAGGGGAGGAAAAGGATTATGAAAATAGATGTATTATTGTGACCAAAAATGGGATGTAGAGGGCTGGTGTGGTTGAGTATGAGAGTGACCAGGATCAATTGGTAAATATGATTAAGGTGTATATGGGGAAATCCGGGAGGATGGAAGGATATGATGGTGGTGATGGACAATGTAGGTTAAGGGTGGAAAATTGTTAGAATTATTGGTGGGTGTGCAAAAATGTTTCAATTGAGTGGGGGGAAAAAAAACCCCTATAGGTGTGGTCTACCAAGGTGTTGGTGTGTGTGATTGGTGCAGGTATTGGTAGGTGATCGATGAATTGGAAGAAATAAAGTGTTATGCTGGAGCATCAATCTTGCAGGAAGACACCGTAGTTAAGATATTCATTGAGACCTTTTGGGGCCACTGTGTTAAGTTTGAAACTCCATTCACTTTCTTTTCTAAGAAGCATACGTGTGATATCGCCTCCTCTTATTCCTGGTCTGACCTGTTCTAGGCCATGTATTCTGAGATCCTGTACTGAGCCGGAATGATGTGTCAGGAAATGTTTTGATATGGTTGTTAACTGTTGCATCCTTAATTGATTCTTTTCTGCGTTCCTAATGTTGCTCATGTGTTCCAGTGTCCTGATTTTCAACATTCGTGTTGTCATCCCTATGTACATTAGGTCACATGGGCAGGAGATGCAGTAGACAACATTTTTGCTTCTACAGTTGAAGAAGCCATTTAATTTGATTATTTCTCCATATCTGTCCTTCAGTTCTTGTTTGTTGATCACATGTCGGCAAATTTTGCAATTCCCACATGGATGACTTCCTTGCTCGATCGGGTCTCTCGTTGTTTTTTGTACAAAGTGACTGTTGACGAGGTGATCCTTTAGGTTCGGTGATCTTCTCCAGCTTAAGACTATTTTGGTGTTGAGTTTCTTGGCTAGATCTTCATCTGAGAGTATAATAGACCAGTGTTTTTGTAAAATTGATCGTATCTCCCTCCATTCTTCACAAAAGTCACCCACAAATCTTATGGTCTGAGACTCTTCCGTGTTGGTTTTGGTATGGAAGATTAGGGAGTCTCTCTTAGTGTGGGCGAGTATTCTCTTGGCTTTTTTAATGGACCGCATGCTGTATCCACGTTCCTTCAGTCTCTGTGCTAATTCCTGACTTCTTTTATCATATACCTCATCACTGGAGCAGTTTCGTTTGAGGCGTAGAAATTCTCCTTTCGGAATGTTCGTTATGGTCGGAGGAAAATGAGAGCTGGTTTGGTGTAGTAGGGTATTGGTGGCGGTATCTTTTCTGTAGATTTCAGTAGAGATCATGTTTTTGTTGTCTCTATAAATTCGGAGATCCAAAAATGATATGCTGTCCCGGTCATACACACAGGTGAAAGTGAGGTTGAGAGTGTTGTTGTTAAGTCTTTTGATGAATTCTAAGAGTTCATCCTGTGTGCCATCCCATATGATGAGGATGTCATCGATGTAGCGTGTCCAAAGTGTGATATGCTTGGTGTATTCTTCTTGGTCGTCTGAAAAAACAAATTCCCTCTCCCACCAACCCAGGAAGAGGTTGGCGTAAGTGGGGGCACAAGCTTCCCCCATCGCTGTCCCCCTTACCTGGGTGTAGAAGAGGTTATTGAAAGTGAAATAGTTCTTGTTTAATACAAAATGAAGTAGTTGTATTAGAAACTCATGAAATTCATCCATTCCCTTGATCGTCAGGAAATACTCCACTGCTTTGATGCCCAAATCATGTTGTATGGACATGTACAATGCCTCAACATCGAGGCTGACAAGTAAATGTGTGTCTTCCAATTGAATATTGTGGATTTTTTTAAGGACATCTGTCGTGTCCCTGGTATATGATGGGAGTTCCAACACATGATCTCTAAGGTGTGTGTCCAGGAAGATACAGGCTTTTTCAAGGAGGCCACCGTTTCCGGAGACAATTGGTCTGCCTGGGGGATCTCTAAGGTTTTTATGCACCTTAGGCAGGAGATAGAACGTTGGTACTCGTGGATTGTTGACAGATAGGAAGTCATGTTCTGATTTGGTCACGGTGCCTTGTTGATAGGCCCTATTGATGATGTTCATATATTGTTTTGTGTAGTTTTCTGTTGGGTCAAAAAGGCTTTTTTGATAGCATGATTTATCGTCCAGTTGTTTTTTGGCTTGTTGTAGATACTTATCCGTTGGCCAGATTACCACATTTCCACCTTTATCTGATGGTTTTAGAACTATGTCGGTCCAAGATTTTATCTCCCGGAGTGCTTTGCGTTCACTAACTGTAAGATTTCCTGTGGATCGGTGACGTTTCTTATTTAGGTATAATTTATCT
Source organism: Pseudophryne corroboree (assembly GCF_028390025.1). NCBI lineage: Eukaryota > Metazoa > Chordata > Amphibia > Anura > Myobatrachidae > Pseudophryne > Pseudophryne corroboree. The sequence continues at coordinate 140,752,857 of NC_086448.1, read as the reverse complement.
AGGTCCTTGGATACCAGATTGGTGAACACTTTGACTTCTGGGCATATGGTGTCCTTTGGAAAGAAGTTTGATTTTTTCTTTAGTATCACTCTTTTGCTGGGTGCTGAAGGTGTAGGTTCTGAGGATCCTGCTAGTTCTTCTAATGTTAATAGAGCATCCCTCTCTTGTGGTGAGAGGTCTCCAAGGTTAAAACTTGTTTCTAGTGATTCTTTGTTTCCAGAGAAAAACTTGGCCAGTAGTAGTTTCCGTCCAAATATTTGTAAATTCATTTGCCACTGGAATCTGTTCAGTTTTTTGGTTGGTGAGAATGTGAGGCCCTTTTCTAGGACTGTCTTCTGTTCCTCTGTTAAAATGTGATTCGATATGTTGATTATTTTGTATTTGTTGTGATCTGGAATTATTTCTGATTTCTGCGGTTTGGATACCGATTTGGGGGTGGTGAGCCCCATTTCTCCCGTCCTCTTCTTCTTACTGCGTCGCGTTTTTCTTTTCCTCTTATTGGATGGCCTCGTGGTCCCCTGGTTTGTTCTAAAAAACCAGTCAGTGAGTTACTGTCTAATCTTGATGCTGAGGTATTCCTGCGGTCATAAGTGTAACTTTCGTTTTCATCTGTACTGGATAAATCCACCTCAGATGAAGAAGGAGTAAGTGAATGCTCCACTAGTCGTTCTTTTCTAATTGGTCTGGTCCAATGGAAGATTTTATGGTTAACGAAATCCCTTTTGTCCCTTAAGAATTTATTCTTCTTTCTGTCGATTATGGTTTGTTCGTATATTTTGAGTTCTTTCTTGATTTTATCAAAATTACTTTTGAATCTCGGGTCTTGTTCCCAAGGTTCTAAGTTTTTGGCAATTCTGTCAATTTCCTTAGTACAGTCATCCAAAACAAGGTTATTGTGTTTAATCAAAATATTAATCAGCTCATGTGAACATTTTAATAGTGTAGTTTCCCATTCCTGTCGAAGATTGTCAGTAAACAATTTGAATGCCGGAAAAAGTTTCGGCCTAAGACCTCTGGGTACAATTTTTTGTTTTTGATAATTCTCCAAACTTGTTAAGTCCCAGTTCGTTCGGGTTTGTCGTTGTAGAATGTATTTTAATTTTGAGACCTCCTCTTCCCAGTTTGGGTCTGGGTCACTGGTATCATCCCCAGTTGGGAAAATATTTTCTAAGTCATCTGTTCTGCGTTTTGCACTTAGTTCAGTTTTTAAATTGAAACTGGTCATGATAAGGCGGTGGAGATGGTAAGTATATCGCTAAGTAAATCTAGATTCGTGCCAGATTAAGAGCTGAGATAGACCTCAGTATAATCAACTTGCTAAGAGATTGGTAAATCTGCACAGAATACAATATTAGTGATGTTTATGTTACTCAGATAATTAGTTAAACCAACATAGTGCTTACTAAATAGACAAATAATTTCAGCAATCCTTTTCCTCCCCTTTTTCCCTCCCCCCCTCCCCTCCCCCCCAGATCCACTCATACCCGCAACATCATCCCGATTTTGTTTTTGTTTTCCAATACACACTCATTCATATTCACACTCCATCTTCCCTTCCCCTCTCTTTTTCCCCCCCTTAGTACTCCCCACCCCCTTCCCCCGTCTGCCCCCTTTTTTGTTACAACCCCCCTTTTTCCCAAAAACCCCTCAATTCTCTTTCCCCAATTCACACTTCTGCCCCTCCTATCCTATTCAACCATATACCATCACAGTCACCACACTCTAGCACTCCTCACATTTTAAGGATTCCCACATGCACCATAGTACTCCTCACACTATACAACATTCCCCTATGCACCCACATAAGCACTTCCCCACACAACAATCCGCACCCTACCTTTAATAATATACACTATTGGCACAAAACTCATAGACAAGCACAGAATAAAATTCAGGACATTCAATCCCCTATCATAATAATAGCTGCCTTAATGAAAAAGATATATCAGCCCCTCACAATTCACTCCATGCACACATTCATGGACCTTAACATCGTTTACATTAATACTTCATTTTATTTAACATAATTTCATTTTTCAAACCCCATCATAATATAAGTTCTTCACACCATCATCTTTTTTCATTTCAAACATTCTCGGAATATGCCTGATAATTGCAGCCGCAATCTTTGTTTATTTTAGTCCCAACTCGATCCGCCTCCAGACACACCTCCTCACACATCCCAGTGTCTGGTAGGCTGGTCATCAACTTAAGTAAGGCGGCCGTAAGCTCCGGGAGCAGGCGATCAGGTGATCAAGCTCCCAGAGCGAAACGTACGTCACCTCACTTCCAGTCCCGCACCCGAACTTCCGGTTGCACGGACCGCGGACCACGGCTCCACATCTTGAACTCTCCCTGGCTGGAAACCTTACTCCACACCTTCAGGACACCTCAGATTTCACACTGCCCACCAATGCTTATATGCATCAGGGCAATAAGGTTTGATTTGCATATCCTGTAAGGTACCCTAATACTATTATACTAAAATTGGACATATAACTTTCCACCAAAGGTTTTTTTTTTTCAAATAGGCATACTACTATTGTGCCTCCACTGTACCTTAATAAACTCAGGGACACAGTGGGGGAAATATTTATCCTTTATACATACTAATCAACAGCATATAGCTATAAATATCCGAATTGCCTACCATAAGGGGTTATTTACTCTATTCCTCAAGTTTACTGCTATGAAATTGTGATACGAAGTGCAACAAATACTATCTGATACTTTTTTGAGAAATGCTTTCCATTTTTTCTCAGAATAATTGAATGTGATATCCTATCATAAGTAAATACCTAGTGGAGACACCAACCCCTAGGGGTCATTACTGATAGAACTCCCATTGGGGGCAACCAACACCTAATAGAATACGGTGTTTTGTCTCAACGCACAGTATCACCTCATTTCCCCCTGTTCTTTTTGGGGATCAATCATTATCAGAACGTCTCAGTCACCATATTTGCCTGAAACAACCACACACTGGAATTGATTGTACAAAATTTGGGACTCACTCACCTACGGTCAAACCGCACTGAGTATGCCCAACCTCGTCTCATCTTGGAAGCCATACACTGCAGGGTCTGGTCAGTACCCGGTTGGGAGACCACCAGGGAATACTAGGTACCGTAGGTATTTTACTCCCACATTTATGAGCCCTTCCAGCTTCCTGTGCACCCTCAGGCTTTCTGCTTGGCTGGGATAGTCTGATATGGGATAGCTTAACCCCATGGAGTCCATTTACTCCCAGTAATATCTGTTCAATTCAGAAACAAAGCAATTCTTTGGACTTACTAAGGGAGTAAACATATTTTCGCTACTCTAAAAAATATTTTCGCCCAAAATTTGCATTAAATTATCCTTATCTGCCTCCTACCTTTTAGTAAGTATATCTCAATAAAGGTTACGTATTAATTCACACACATTCTTACAATTCTTCACATATTTTTCTAAGTGTGCCCTGAAAAAGGCATATAGCAGCCTTTTGTCTTTTGCTCTTTTCTTAAGACCTCATTTTTTCATTTAGGAACAGAGTTCTGCAGGGCAGGAACAGCAAACAGGAAGCTATCACCGGCGTCTGTGTGAGGCACTGAGGAGGCATTTAACAGGGAACCCTCCAATAAGAGTACAGAGCCTAATTACACAGAATGTCGTGCAGCTGCCTTGCTGCACGATCAGAGAAAATGTGTGTGCCTAATTAATTACTGCAACCGGGAACGCGGTCCGCCTGTGGTGTCCCCGTTGCTATGGACCTGGCGGCTCGGCGCGCACGGCGTCCTAGCGTTGCTATGGACCCGGCGGCTCAGTGCGCACGGCATCCTAGCGTTGCTAGGGACCCGGCGGCTCAGCGCGCACGCCGTCCCCAGTTGCTAGGCACCGGGCGGGCAGGGAGGAAGGTGCAGTGGCCGCGGTCGTCGTTCGGAAACAGACCGAGCGGCGCCGTGGACCACGGCACCTAACAGATTCAGCGTAATCAGAAAAACACTCACTTTAAGATTCAGTCTCGCATTCCCATAAAGGTATCTTTTATATTGATAGCAGAATAAACTATGCTTTTTCCAAAACAGCAGACAATGGCCCTCATTCCGATTTGTTCGCTCGCAAGCTGCTTTTAGCAGCTTTGCACACGCTAAGCCGCTGCCTAATGGGAGTGAATCTTAGCTTCTTAAAATTGCGAACGAAAGATTCGCAATATTGCGAAAAGACATCTCTGTGCAGTTTCTGAGTAGCTCGAGACTTACTCTGCCAGTGCGATCAGTTCAGTGCTTGTCGTTCCTGGTTTGACGTCACAAACACACCCAGCATTCACCCTGACACTCCTCCGTTTCTCCAGCCACTCCCGCGTTTTTCCCAGAAACTGTAGCGTTTTTTTCACACACGCCCATAAAACGACCAGTTTCCGCCCAGAAACACCCACTTCCTGTCAATCACATTCCGATCACCATAATGAAGAAAAAACCTCGTAATGCCGTTAGTAATATTCCTAACTGCATAGCAAATTTACTTGGCGCAGTCGCAGTGCGAACATTGCACATGCGCAATAAGCGGAAAAACGCTGCGATGCGAAGAAAATTACTGAGCGAACAACTCGGAATGAGGGCCAATAAGAGTAAGACTTACATTAAAATGCAAGAAAAGAAAGAGATCACAAAACGGAGACCGTTTGTGATAACCCGGCGCTGTAATAGTGTAAATAGTTATATATTTGAGATGTTTCAGCAGCTAAGCATAAACAACTTGCCAGGTTGCAACGTTAAAATCTAGAGAGAAAAAAAGGAGGGGAGTATGCTTTGCGCTTGAAACAATATATCAAAAATTAGATGTGCAGTCGGACAAAGAAGATAGACTCAGTACAACTTCAAAATGATAATAAAAAAACACTTTTATGGTATCAATTAAAGCAGAGTATGCCACATATAGAATGAATTAAAATAATGACAGTTTTACAATTTGTTAGATAAACTAAACTGAAAATAAAAATAAACATAAGAATAAAAATAAAACAGTTAAATGATTATATTCAAATGGTGATAATAAAAAAATCACAACACTGGCGTCCCAGTGTATTATTTTGGGTTTGTTATTCCCTGCGGGAACCCAAAATAATACACTGGGACGCCAGTGTTGTGATTTTTTTATTATCACCATTTGAATATAATCATTTAACTGTTTTATTTTTATTCTTATGTTTATTTTTATTTTCAGTTTAGTTTATCTAACAAATTGTAAAACTGTCATTATTTTAATTCATTCTATATGTGGCATACTCTGCTTTAATTGATACCATAAAAGTGTTTTTTTATTATCATTTTGAAGTTGTACTGAGTCTATCTTCTTTGTCCGACTGCACATCTAATTTTTGATATATTGTTTCAAGCGCAAAGCATACTCCCCTCCTTTTTTACATTAAAATGCAGTCTCGAGTGCGCTGAAAAGTTTCTTTAATAATCTCCCACACGTTGTAGACAGGAGACCAGCAGACCAATGTAGTTAAAACCACACACGGATTTATTTCATGAGATTTAACAAATATGGATTCTGCAACAAAAAACGTCCCACAGTAGATGGATGTCTGTCACAGCATGGATACTTCAACGCGTTTCAAGGATTCTCTCCCCTTTGTCAAAGGAATGCGAGACTGAATCTTAAAGTGAGTGTTTTTCTGATTACGCTGAATCGTCCTGAAGATTCCGTTGGAACAGCTCACATAACAGCTCAGTCAGATGTGTTACATAACATTTTTATTGTTTTTATTGTAAAACAGTAGCAGCGTTAGTTTTTCATCTCTTTTTACATACAAAAGCATGCTAGAGTACTTGGATACCTCCAAGGTTATTAATAGGAATCAACATGGTTTTGTGAAGGACAGATCATGTCAAACCAACTTAATAAGCTTCTACAAGAAAGTGAGCAATACTATTGATCAGGGTAAAGCAGTGGGTGTGGTCTTTTTGGACTTTGCTAAGGCCTTTGACAAAGTTCCTCACAAGAGACTAGTGTTCAAATTAAGAGAGCTTGGGGTAGGAAACAATATGTGTACTTTGGTGAGTAATTGGCTGTACAACAAGGAACAGGGAGTGGTGATTAATGGGATGTTCTCTGAATGGGCCTCAGTGCTCAGTGGAATTCCTCAGGGTTCAGTACTAGGGCCATTGCTGTTTAACATATTCATTAATGACCTAGGAGTGGGCCTAGAAAGCACAGTGTCATTTTTCACAGATGATACTAAACCATGTAGAGTAATTAATTCAGACAAGGATGTTGAGTTTCTACAGAATGATTTATCTTGATTTGAGGTCTGGGCAGACAAATTAAGAATGAGGTTCAATATAGACAAATGTAAAATAATTCACTTTGGGGCTAAGAACAATAGGGCAGCCTACAAACTAAATGGGGAAAATGTAGGGATAACCGTAGTTGAAAGGGGTGCTCATCGATAATAGACTTAACAGCAGTACGCAATGTAAAAATGCAGCAACAAAAGCAAATAAGGTGTTAGCATGCATAAAATGGGGAATGGAGACAAGGGATGAGTGTAATCCTGCCACTGTATAAATCATTGGTGCAGCCACACCTTAAATATTGTGTACAGTTCTGGGCACCTCACTATAAAAAAGATATCTTGGAACTCAAAAGGGTTCAGAGGCGAACCACCAAACTGGTTAAGGGGATAAAGGCACTGAATTTTGAGGAAAGACTAAAAAGGGTAGATTTGTTTACGCTGGAAAAGAGGCGACTGAGAGGGGACATTATTAATATTTATAAATACATAAAGGGACAATTAAAGGATATATCAGACGATCTGTATCAAGTAAATGCTACACAGGATACGAGGACACCCCTTGAGGTAAGAAGAAAACAATTTCATACACAACAGAGAAAATGGTTCTTCTCAGTAAGAGCAGTAAGGATTTGGAACTCTCTGCCAAAGAGGGTAGTAATGGCGGACTCCATTAATACGTTTAAAGATGGACTAGATAAATTCCTAATTGAAAGAAATATCGAAGGATACAGCATTTAAATTATATAAAATTTTGTAATACAGGTTGAACTCGATGGATCATTTGTCATATTCAGCCTCAACAACTATGTGACTATGCAACCTCTTTATAAACAAGTAGGAAAAGGAGCACTTTTGAAGCAAGCATAACTTTGGTAAGAACCTCATCCTATGGTGAGATACAGTGACAATATCATATTATCTGAAAGAGCATCCATTTATCTCTACAAGACTTCATATAACATATGGACAATAATGACTGGAATTTGAAGTCCATGACATACATAGGCCAGGACAGAATGGAGCTCCTAGATCTGGAAATATTCATTAGCGACAAAAAGATACACACTAAAACCTTCAGGAAGGAGGTAGACCACAAAAGTTACACACTCTTGACTAGTAGATACCATAGAACATAGTTAACCAAAATACCAAGGGACAATTCAGGAGGGTTAGGAGGAGCTGTTCCAGAATAGAGGACTACATAACACAGGGGCAACTCAGTGAATAATTCCTAGACAAACTCTATGACCCCAGATTGGTCAAACAAGCATTCACTGACACAACGAGAATACAGACGTGTCCTGTTAAGTTGTTGCTGTGTTCTGCAGCATTCTGCAGTGCAACTACATTCGTACCCAGCCATCCCACATTCATAGTAAATGTATAGTGGGATATACTTATTCAAGATCTTAGAAAAATCCTAGAGAAAGTCCCCAATGGGATTTGCTGGAAGGCTCCAGACAGTAAAATGAAGCTGGTAAGGAATAATATAAAATCAATGTCCTACGGGATTTCCATTCAACTACAATAGATTAGACTTTCAAAAACAGTGCTGGATATACTGTATAATGCAAAACAAAATGGGCATATACCTATTCAAATGTAAATGTGGACTGGAGTACATAGGCAAGACGGGATCCGGTAAGCATACCAGTGTTCGGGGTGCCAGCAGTCGGAATACTGATGCTGGAATCCCGACACTGGCACCGATATCCCAACATGGATCACAACGCCGATGCTGGAAATTTACTGCACAATGGACATATACAGTAGGGCGGTATTTAAATGATATATCTCGCCCAATCTCCTTTCTAAAGTGATCACTGTGATCGCGCATTTTGCACCCATAGTAATTTGGTTTACCTGCGTAAAGGGTTGGGCACCTAGCGAGCTGAAATTATGATATCACACCCGTCAGCAGAAACAGAATGGGTGTGGAAAGAATTGAATACCGCCCATAGACACCAATGCATGAATGGATACAGAAAGTCATGTATTTGATTCCCACACCTAGTCACTTATAATTGTGGAACAGATCCTGTCTCTTTTCCATGTTCCCAACTATCTCTGCCCCACCCCTCCAGTGTTGGGACACATGATATTTTGCAAGCAAGGGAAAAAGTAATAGTTGTACTGACAGTTGTCATTTCTATTACAGATATACTATAAAAAGCTTGAAGGGATGCATCTCCATCCACTAACGCCACAAGTGAGTGCAGTGCAAGGACAACCCAATCGGGGATGAACCAGCTCTTTTTGAAGACCTACTGTACATCAGCAGTGCAGGGGTGCAGAAATAAATCTGAAAAGTAAGATGCCACCATTGCACACTTTAGATCGGGATACGTTTATGTGACCAGCGATCAGGAGACCGCCGGGCACAATACTGACGCCATGATCCCGGCATCTGACAATCCCGCTGGTCGGCATGCTGACCAATAGGGACTATTCCAATAGAGTGGTGATAGAACCTGTGGCGAGTGCATAGAGCCAACGAGCCCACAAGGGGCTTTTTTGCACTCGCCGGGCAGCGTGTTGCGCGGATACGGAGACAGAGGGAAGCTGAGGGTGGCTGAGTTGCAGCATGCAGCAGCGGCCTGTCCAGGAGTGGGGACTCCCTTCAGAGTGTGTGTGTGTGTGTGTGTGTGTGTGCACGCGCGCGGTCGGAGTGGACGCCGGCCAAGTTAGGGTGAGACAGAAAGAGAACAATGCTCTTCTAAATAGTAAAGGCAGCTGTACCTAGACAGCTTTTTACCTTGCATCTGTGTCCATGAGGCTCTCAATGGATCGGAAGCTATGGCTGGTATTTGCAGTCCTTGCTCATGCTCTAAATTCCTTTTATATAAGACCTAGGAGAGGAGTGTAACGCAGAGTGACTATGTAAAGACTAGAATTTGAGCAAGACATCACTGTACATAGTCAGAGTATTAACATAATACTAGCAGTAAGGGGCAGTATGTATATTAATTTAAAAAGGTATTTTGTAAATACATGGTACTGTTGGTTCAAACTCATTTTATAGAAATATGGGTGCTCATATTCTCTAGATATCAGTGGCGTAACTCCCACCCCCACAACCACTGCGGAGGCGCAGGGCTGTGGGGGCGCCACCACTGATTCAGAGCAGATTGACATGCGGACTAGCCGTCCACATGTCAATCTACTAAACGTCCCTACCAAAATGGCCGCCGCCATAGAGAAGACATGCTAGAGTTCATACTTGATCTCTAGCATCTAGGAAGTGCCGGGACCCATGGGAAAGCCTAGCGCTGGCTGCGGCACCCTGTAGCCCTGCCACCTTGCTACCCTGGCGCAGCGGCAGCAGCAACAGGAGATCGGGCAGCGGTGTCTGTGGCTCACTACAACCTTCAGCGGCAGCAGGAAGAGGGGATCTGGCTGTATTGCTCACTAAACAGCGGGGATCGGTTTGTGCATCATTACTCCCTAGCAACAACTAACAAGCATGACACCCAGTGCATGAAATCCCTGTCAACAAGCATTACCCCCTGGCAATGAGCTTGAGACCCAGCGCATGAAACCTCTGGCAAAGAGCATAACACCCAGTGCATGAAACGCCTGGCAACGAGCATGGAACCAATATAATGAAACCCCTGGCAATGAACAGATAATTTAAAAGTAATTAGAAGCCTTACTGTAGGGCTTAATGTATAATGGGCATTGCAGTTGTGTGGCATAATATATAACGGGCATTGGGATGTGTGGCATAATGTATCACGGACATTGTGGTATGTGGTATAATGTATACCGGGCATTGCGGTGTGTGTCATATTTAGAGATGTGCAGTGGGTATTTTTCGGGTTTTGTGTTTTGGTTTTGGATCCGGTTCCACGTCGTGTTTTGGATTCAGAAGCGTTATGGCAAAATCACCCTTTCAAATTTTTGTCGGATTCGGATGCGTTTTGGATTTGGGTTTTTTTATAAAAAAAAAACCTCAAAAACAGCTTAAATCATAGAATTTGGGAGTAATTTTGATCCTATAGTATTATTAACCTCAATAACCATAATCTCCACTCATTTCCAGTCTATTCTGAACACCTCACACCTCAGAATATTATTTTTAGTCCTAAAATTTGCACCGAGATTTCTGGATGACTAAGCTAATCGACCAAAGTTGGCGACACTAACACCTGGCCCATCCTAGGAGCGGCACTGCAGTGTCAGACAGGATGGCACTTAAAAAAAAGTCCCCAAACAGCACATGATGCATAGATAAATAATAAAAAAATAAGATTTTACTCACCGGTAAATCTATTTCTCGTAGTCCGTAGTGGATGCTGGGAACTCCGAAAGGACCATGGGGAATAGCGGCTCCGCAGGAGACTGGGCACAACTAAAGAAAGCTTTAGGTCACCTGGTGTGCACTGGCTCCTCCCACTATAACCCTCCTCCAAGCCTCAGTTAGGATACTGTGCCCGGAAGAGCTGACACAATAAGGAAGGATTTTGAATCCCGGGTAAGACTCATACCAGCCACACCAATCACACCGTATAACTCGTGATACTATACCCAGTTAACAGTATGAAAACACTGAGCCTCTCAACAGATGGCTCAATAATAACCCTTTTGTTAACAATAACTATGTACAAGTATTGCAGACAATCCGCACTTGGGATGGGCGCCCAGCATCCACTACGGACTACGAGAAATAGATTTACCGGTGAGTAAAATCTTATTTTCTCTAACGGCCTAGTGGATGCTGGGAACTCCGAAAGGACCATGGGGATTATACCAAAGCTCCCAAACAGGCGGGAGAGTGCGGATGACTCTGCAGCACCGAATGAGAGAACTCAAGGTCCTCCTCAGCCAGGGTATCAAATTTGTAGAATTTTGCAAACGTGTTTGACCCTGACCAAGTAGCAGCTCGGCAAAGTAGTAAAGCCGAGACCCCTCGGGCAGCCGCCCAAGATGAGCCCACCTTCCTTGTGGAATGGGCTTTTACTGATTTAGGATGCGGCAGTCCAGCCGCAGAATGCGCCAGCTGAATTGTGCTACAAATCCAGCGAGCAATAGTGTGCTTAGAAGCAGGAGCACCAAGTTTGTTTGGTGCATACAGGATAAATAGCGAGTCAGTTTTCCTGACTCTGGCCGTCCTGGAAACAAATTTTCAAGGCCCTGACTACGTCTAGTAACTTGGAATCCTCCAAGTCCCTAGTAGCCGCAGGCACCACAATAGGTTGGTTCAAGTGAAAAGCTGATACCACCTTAGGGAGAAACTGGGGACGAGTCCTCAATTCCGCCCTATCCATATGGAAAATCAGATAAGGGTTTTTACATGACAAAGCCGCCAATTCTGACACACGCCTGGCCGAAGCCAAGGCCAATAACATGACCACTTTCCACGTGAGATATTTTAGATCCACGGTTTTAAGTGGTTCAAACCAATGTGATTTTAAGAAACTCAACACCACGTTGAGATCCCAAGGTGCCACTGGAGGCACAAAAGGGGGCTGAATATGCAGCACTCCCTTTACAAAAGTCTGAACTTCAGGCAGTGAAGCCAGTTCTTTCTGAAAGAAAATTAACACTTTCCCACCCCTTCCCACTGATATACATGCACGGATCTCATGGATCCGTGCATGCCTATCCAATCACTGCTCAAAAAAGCAGGTCTGGTTTTTAGCACATTTTTACGATTTGTAATATTTCACGGCAGTGTTTGGCTATTTTGAGACTTGCACTTTTTAGTAAATGACCGAGTTCTACTATTTGACCGATGGTGTATTTATTCGTATTTTTTTTTCTTGGACTTCCAAAAAAATACGAATGCCCTCATCACTGCTGTGATTTGAGTTTAGTAAATGACCGAGATGACACTTTGATGAAAACGGCATCTCGGTCAAAATCGGGACCTTAATAAATATACCCCAATTACTTTTTCACACATAGCTGATAGAATTCCTATTGACTCTGAACTTGTACGCAAGATAGCCAACAGTGGAAAGTATTTTTGGTACCGGTATACACGTGGAAGCAAGACCATGTGGGTTGGAAAAGTATCATCAGGGTATTGTGCCCATATCATCCAGCCTGATACTTGTACTGAGCAGATGAGAGAACTAGGGATTGGTTTATTTTAATGAAAAGTTTTGCAATATGGTGATGTTACATTTTGTCCCCTAAGTTCTCCCAGATGATGCCTATTTCATATGTGGGAGGAAAGCGTACAAGTGGCTTACTCTGAGCTCTGAGGGATTGTGTTATATTGGGAGAGTACTACCAGAGGTCATGACCATAGCCCACAACAAAATAAAAGATGTTCTCCGCAGCGCTCAGACTCCTTATACTTATACTCACTATGAGCACATCACCAAGAGACACCTCATAGATAGGGCAGAGCACGCAGCCTCTGATTTGATCCATGAATCCACCGGGATTCAGTTCCTTCTCACATTAGATATCACCCGTACTGCCAGAGGAACTATAAATGAAAGGTACATCCATGCACTAGCGAACTTGATAGACAATATCACTGAGATGTATGATGACACCTTCAGGTATACGGGAAGGGAGTTACAAGCCTACAAGAAGGAACTGATCCAGCACATGATGGTCCTTAATTATGTTACAGCCGTGACAGGTGGGTACTGTGTTACCCTGGCAACTCAATATGGCGTGAAGTGTTGTATGTATATCACGAATAGCACTGACGACCCCACGGAGATCATCGATCAGAAAATGGACGAGATCTTACAGTTGAAGTGGGAGTTCAGGAGGAAGCACAACCTTACCTTAGCGACTGTGGGTTATGTACTGACCGGCTGGGTCTCGTGGTTGAACACACGCAAATGGTTCTCAGGGTTAGGAGAGTAAGCTCAAAATGTCATTATGAGTGTGGGATAGTTTCTCCTTTGTATCCTGGGAGTCATCATAATTATCTGCCTGATATTTAGGTGTGTTCAAGTTCTAACGCGCGCGCAAGCGTAGCACAAATTTTATGAGTCTAAGGAGCGAGGGTGCTGTTACAGCAGCAGATTTAATTTATGACCCCTCAATAGAAACTGTTTTAAAATAAGGATTGTAAAAATGAATTTCATGGCCTGTTGCTTTCACCCGTTTTTCTCTGTCTCCCCCTTTGCCCAGATACATCCAACCGGAAAAGACGTCAGCCCTACCCGAAATGTTTATGCAAATGTATTTTTATGTATGTGTCTTATCTTCATCTCTGCAACCTCCAGTTAATGGCACACATAGTCGACAAGTGATAGCCACTTATACTAGCACTCACATATGTTCCCCCTCCATGCATGATCAACTAAATGTGCACCCCATTTGTTGGAATAAGAAGCCGAAAAAAGAGCTCAGTAGTATTTGTTTGCCCATTTACAGACATGTGATACGGGATGAGAAGGATTTAATGTATACTTCACAATACCTCGAAGCATATTTATAACATATACGGCACAATGATACATGCCCCTCAGACATGAATTCATACATACATGCTTTTTACCATCCCACTAGGTTATACTTTTCCCACCTACAACTCTCCCCTGATCATCCAAGCTTCTGTATATATTGTATAGGTAATATTTTTTCTGTTTATTGATTAGTTAGTGGCAGTTATTGATGACTGCCAAAGGGTGGACTGTCAAAGTCGAAAGATATTGCAGTACACACGTCACGTACAAACGACATACAGACGGCCTCTGTGCGTGTACTTGTTCTGCCGTGGGTGCGCATATTCACAATTTGCGTATGGACGCTCACGCAGTCCTGCATATTAGCACATGGCATGAGTAATTACGGTATTGTTTGTAATCGCATGGAAAAGCCATAAAAACACATTACATATTTAATCCAAATAGTGCACAATGTACGCATAGTCTCCCTGCACCACACCAGTGAGTTACACTTGTTTAAACGGTATAAGAACAAAGGGATTCACCTTTACAGGATAGGAGGGGACAGAACTAGGTTATAAGGTGGTGTTTGGTATCCAGCTGTAGGGTATTTTAAGAGCAATATTCCTGTGTTAGTTTGCAGAAGATCGCACGTTCAAGAGGATAGTTATACGCAGGAGCAGAATATTAATATTAACTGTATTTACTGTATACTTGATATGCGGCGGGAATCCAGAGGATAACATCTGCAACTGCACCTGAAACAGACATTACCCACTTATTTAAACTGACCTGTACTGTAAATGACCATCCCTGTGTCCAATGGACAAAGAGATTACAGTTTCCATTGTGTTAGGTTTTGGACAAATGTATAAAAAGCCAGCTGCAGGCCAGGTCACTCTCTCAATCTCTGAAGGTCATCTACCTTGATGACTGAGGACCGGACCGGGAAGCGCATGCATAACCAAACGTATGTACCATTGACTGTAGCCATTTTCTTATTGTATTGTATTGTTATTATTGTAACCCCCTGCTAGTAAAGAACCGTTGGTGGGTCAGATCCCAACATAGTCTTTGAAATACAAATTGGTGTTGTGTCTCTCTTTCTCAGCTAGTGTTAGATAAGTGTAATCTAGTCACATGTGTAGCTGCATAGTGCTCACGGCATGTCTTTGTGTGTTCACACAGCATGCACTTTGTATGACCATCACGGCGTTTGTACGCAAAGTGCGTACACAGTACAGGGCTTTGTACGCTAACTGTGTAAAAGGTACGTAGGCTAAGGATTGATTACAGCAGCCGCTCCATTTTAAAGTGTATTGAATGTATTTTTAAAGTGATGCTTTCAGTCCTGTAAGTAAATCAACATTTACTATATCTATATATATATATATATATATATATATATATATATAAAATATGTGTTTTTATATATATATATATATATATATATATATATATGCGGTGGGGCAAAAAAGTATTTGGACAGCCACCGATTGTGCAAGTTGACCCATTTAAAAAGATGAGAGAGATCTGTAATTTCCATAATAGGTACACTTCAACTGTGAGAGACAGAATATGAAGAAAAAAAAACAGGAAAACACATTGTATGATTTTTTAACAATTTACTGTACTTTTATATTCTTGTAGAAAATAAATATTTGGACACCTACCAAGCAGCAAGATTTCTGGATCTCACAGACCTGTTATTTCTTCTTTAAGAAGCTCCTCTATCCTCCACTTGTTACCTGTATTAATGGCACCTGTTTGAACTGGTTATCTATATAAAAGACACCTGTCCACACCCTCAAACTGTCAGTCTGCTACCTCTCCACCATGGCCAAGACCAAACTGCTGTCTAAGGACACTAGGGACAAAATTGTAGAGCTGCATAAGGCTGGGATGAGCTACTCAACACTAGGCAAGCAGCTTGGTGAGAAGAGATCAAATGTTGGCACAATTATTATTATTAAAATGGAAGAAATACAAGATCACTGACAATCTCTCTCGTCCTGGGGCTTCATGCAAGATCTCACCTCGTGGGGTATCAATGATCTTGAGAGTGGTGAGTAATCAGTCCAGAACTACACGGGGGACCTGGTCAATGACCTCGAGAGAGCTGGGACCACAGTCACAAAGGTTACCATTAGTAACACACTATGTCGTCATGGATTGAAATCCTGCAGTGCCCGAAACGTTTCCCTGCTTAAGCCAGCACATGTCCAGGCCCATTTAAAGTTTGCCAGTGACCATCTGGATGATCCAGAGGAGGATTGGGAGAATGTAATGTGGTCAGATGAGAGCAAAATCTAACTTTTTGGTATAAACTCCACTCGCCGTGTTTGGAGGGATGAGAGTGATGAATGGCATCCCAAGAACACCATACCCACTGTGAACCATGGGTGTGGAAACATTATGCTTTGGGGCTGATTTTCTGCAAAGGGGACAGGACGACTGATCCGTATTAAGGAGAGGATGAATGGGGCCATGTATCGTGAGATTTTGGTCAAAAACCTCCTTCCCTCAGTAAGAGCATTGAAGATGGAACGTGGCTGTGTCTTCCAGAATGACAATGACCCCAAAGATATCACCGGGCAACTAAGGAGTGGCTACGTAAGATGCATTTCAAGGTCCTGGAGTGGCCAAGCCAGTCTCCAGACCTCAATCCAATAGAAAATCTGTGGAGGGAGTTGAAAGTCCGTGTTGCCCGGCGACAGCCCAAAAACATGACAGATCTAGAGAAGATCTGCATGAAAGAGTGGGCCAAAATACCTGCTATACTTTGGTCAAACATGGTCAAGAACTACAGGAAACGTTTGACCTCTGTAATTGCAAACCGAGGTTATATTACAAAGTATTGAGTTAACCTTTTTGATTGTCCAAATATTTATTTTCTGCAAGAATATACAAATAAATAGTTTAAAAATTCATACAATCTGATGTCCTAGATTTATTTTCAGATTTGTCTCTCACTGTTGAAGTGTACCTATGAAGAAAATTACAGACCTCTCTCATCTTTTTAAGTATATATGAGACATTAGGTGTTTAAAATTATTCTACAAGCAGTGACACTTACACCAATAAACATTCCAAAAATGGCACCAAATATGGAAAATATCACCCCATTTATTCCAGAAGCTATTGCTCCGATCCCAATGTAAGGCCATTCTGGTTTGTTTAGCTGCATAATTCTTCTCATAGGTACTTCAGGATGGACTTCCATTTCCTGGGGAGGGGGGCAGGATTGCAATAATGAATTCAATTAGTCACTGGGTAGGCTGTTGATTGACATTGAGATATGTGCGGATGGAATATCACTGCTATAATCTTGGACATGTTATCTTTGGGCAAATTTACAAAGCAGCAACTTTTAAGATCTACTTCTTGGTGTGTTTAATCCCGAATTTTAAGATTACAATGATACTAAAGGCAAAGCATAGCGTGTTTTGGTGGTCATTCCTAGTTGATCGCTAGCTGCATTTGTTCGCAGCACAGCGATCAGGCTAAAAAATGGCAGTTCTGCGCATGCATATGTGGTGCAATGCACACGCACGACGTACAGGCACAACGAGCTATGCAGTTTTGCACAGGGTCTACCAATGCATTTCAGTCGCACTGCTTGCCGCAGAGTGATTGATATGAAGTGGGCGTTTCTGGGTGGCCACTGACCGTTTTCAGGGACTGTTCGGAAAAACGCAGGCGTGCCAGGGAAAACGCAGGCGTGCCAGGGAAAACGCAGGCATGGCTGGGCGAACGCTGGGCAGGTGTGTGACGTCAAATCCGGAATGAATAGTCTGAAATGATCGCAAACGCTGAGTAGGTTTTGAGCTACTCTGAAACGACACAATTTTTTTTGCAGGCGCTCTGCGATACAACCGTTCACACTTCTGCTAAGCTAAAATACACTCCCAGTGGGCGGCGGCATAGCATTTGCATGGCTGCTAAAAACTGCTAGCGAGAGATCAACTCGGAATGACCCCCTTTGGTTTTTATTACCATTGCAATTTTAAGGTTCATGTTTATTTACATAGACAAGCTGAGGCTTGTAAAATAGGATAATTAGTAAATTTACCCCCTTGTCTCACTGTATTGCAGATACCAAAAACTTCATTTTAAACTGGAGAGTAACTTGTGGCTTAACAATTCAGTTTGTACAGCTCAGTATAGTCAATAGACAATTCTGTATTCATAATAAATACAATAATTTACATATTGTGGTGTACTTCTTAGTGTTCTGGTAGTAAAAAAATAGCAATTTCAGTACAAATACAGTACAATAGATAGATAGATAGATAGATAGATAGATAGATAGATAGATAGATACTTTACCGCCATTAGATGGCAGCATTTATTATGTGTTACGATTAATCAATTTAAACATTTATTTAACCTGCTTATCTTAAAGGATTTTTTTTTTCCAGTTTAATACAAAACATAAATTATATATATATACTGTAAAAAAGGAGATTTATGGTAAGAACTTACCTTTGTTAAATCTCTTTCTGCGAGGTACACTGGATTCCACAGGGAATTACATGGGGGGGTATAGTTTGATCTTGATCCGAGGCACTAACAGGCTAAAAGCGTTGACTGTTCCCAGGATGCATAGCGCCGCCTCGGCTATATCCACGCCTTCAGGCACTGGAGCTCAGTTTTGTTAACAAGTCCAATGCAGTAACAGGTAAAAGAGATGACAACAGTTAGTAGCCACATATACTTACATTCTCACGACAGGCTAATGCCATACAAACCCAAAGAAGCTAAGTGCGTCAGGGTGGGCGCCTTGTGGAATCCATTGTACCTTGCAGAAAGAGATTTAACAAAGGTAAGTTCTTACCATAAATATCCTTTTCTGCAGCGGGGTACACTGTGATTCCACAGGAAATTACATTGGGGATGTCCTAAAGCAGTTCCTCATGGGAGCAGACGCACTGTAGCGGGTTACAAGATCCCGGAGTCCAATGGAGGCATCCTGGGAGGCGGAAGTATCGAAGGCATAAAACCTTATGAACATGTTCACTGAGGACCATGTAGACACCTTGCACAATTGTTCAAGGGTCGCACCACGGCGGGCCACCCAAGGAGGTCCAACAGACCGCGTAGAATGGGCTTTGATGGTAGCAGGAGCTGGAAGTCCAGCCTGTACATAAGCATGTGCAATCACCATTCTAATCCATCTGGCCAAGGTCTGATTATTAGCAGGCCAGCCACATTTGTGAAAATCAAAAAGAACAGAGAGAGAATCAGATCTCCTAAGTAAAGCTGTTTTCTTCACATAAATACGGAGAGCCCATATCACATCCAAAGACTGCTCTTTGGAGGATAAACCATGAGAGGTAAAGGTCGGAACCACAATCTCTTGGTTAAGGTGGAAAAATGACACCACCTTATGCAGATAATCAGGGCGAGTTCTAAGTCACGGTGAAAAATCAGAAAAGGTGACCGACAGGACAAGGCACCCAAGTCTGAAACCCGTCTAGCAGAGTCAATAGCCAGCAAAAACAAGACCTTAAGAGTAAGCCACTTAAGGTCCACAGACTCAAGAGGTTCAAACTGAGACTCTTGTAGGGCATACAGAACAAACGACAAATCCCAAGGAGCCACAGGAGGAACATAGGGAGGTTGAATCCTTAAAACACCCTGAGTGAAAGTATGAACGTCAGGCAGAGACGTAATTTTTCTCTGAAACCATACAGACAAGGCCGAAATATAAACCTTGAGGGAGGCCAGACGAAGGCCTAAGTCCAGGCCCTGATGCAGAAAAGCCAAAAGTTTGGCAGTACTGAACTTGTATGTATACATCATAATTCTTAGCCGCACACCAGGTGAAGTAAGAATTTCAGACCCTATAATAAATCTGAGCTGAAGCCGGTTTACGGGCTTTCAACATAGTTTGAATGACCGCCTCAGAAAAGCCCTTGGTCCTCAGATCTGAAGCTTCAAGAGCCACACCATCAAAGCCAGTCGGGTCAGATCCTGGTAGACACAAGGACCCTGAACATGGAGGTCTGGGCGTTGTGGAAGTAGAAGAGGACGCTCTATTGAGAGAACCTGCAGGTCTGAGAACCAATGTCGTCTGGGCCATGCTGGAGCGATTAGAAGTAGTAATCCTTCTTCCTGCTTGAACGTCCTTATTACCCTGGGTAAGGAGTAACACTGGAAAGAACACAAACGCTTCTTGAGGATCTCTTGCTCCAAAGACCGGAACCTTGTGATTGTGTCAAGACGCCATCAGGTCTACATCTGGTAGGACCCACTTGTCCACTAGGAGTTGAAATACTTCTGGATGAAGGCTCCACTCTCCGGCGTGTACGTCCTGACGACTGAGGAAATTTTTTTCCCAGTTGAGGACCCCCGTGATGAACACTGCCGATATGGCTGGCAGATGGCGTTCCACCCATAGAAGAATCCTTGACACTTCCATCATTGCCATGCGGCTTCAAGTGCCACCTTGATGATTTATGTACACCACCGTGGTGGCGTTGTCCTGCTGTACTTAAACATGCCTGTTCTGTACCAGAGCCAGGGCCAGTTTCAAAGCATTGAACACCGCCCGCAACTCCAGAATGTTTATCGGAAGGAGAGATTCCTCCCTGGTCCATCGACCCTGAAGAGAGTGTTGCTCGAACACCGCACCCCAATCCCAAAGACTGGCATCCGTCGTTAGAAGGACCTAGTTGGAGATCTAGAAGGGACGACCCCTGCTCAATTGCTGGTCCTGTAGCCACCAGGTCAGTGACAGGCGAACCTCCGGAGTCAAGGAGATTATGTGAGTCCTGATCCGGTGAGACAGGCCGTCCCATTTGGAACGGATTAACCTCAGCAGAGGGCGGGAATGAAATTCAGCGTACTCCACCATGTTGAAAGTCGACACGATGAGGCCTGGTACTTCCATCGCCGAGTTTATCGACACACATGGGTGAGATAGGAAGCATCTTATCTTGTCCTGAAGTTTCAGGACTTTCTCTGGAGACAAGAACAACCATTGGTTGGGGATGTCCAATAATGCCCCCAGGTGCACCATGCTCTAAGCAGGGACTAGTGAGGATTTCTTCCAGTTGATGAGCCACCCGTGGGCTTCCAGGAATTGGGCCGCCAGTTCCAGATGATGAAGGAGAGTTCACCAGGATCAGTAAGTCATCCAGATACGGCAGGATCCTGATACCCTGACGGCGGAGCATAGCCTTCATGACCGCCATGACCTTGGTGAAGATTCTCAGAGCCATGGTCAAAGCAAAAAATAAGGCCTGAAATTGAAAATGTAGGATGCCAATAGCAAACCGCAGGTATTGCTGATGCGACATGGCAATAGGGATATGCAGGTAAGCATCCTGTATGTCCAGGGATACCATATAGTCCATGGGCTCCAAGGCCAGAACAGCAGGCTTGTATGTTTTGGAAGCGGGCTGATGGGCAGCACAGGAACGTTTAGGTATGGGCTTAGTGGATTTGGAAGTGCGAGCCTGTTTCAGGTACGTCTGACCCATTGCTTTACTTGGAGGTCAAAAGAAGCAAAAGGAAGTACCTTTAGCCTTTGGAGCCGAAGGATTAGTACTAGGCAGACAGGCAGTCTTAGCGGATGCTAAGTCAGCAACAATATTGTTGAGATTTTCCCCAAAAAGGATGTTTCCCTTAAAGGGCATCACCTCCCAGATCTACAGACCAGGACTGCAACCAGAGAATCCTGTGAGCCAGAATGGACGTAGTAGATGCTTTGGCAGCCAGGACACAAGCATCAGATGCCGCCTCCTGAATATAATGAGAGGCTGTAATAATATATGAAGACACTGTCTGGCATTATCAGGAAAATCAGATGGTAGTTCCGCTTCAACTTCCTGAACCCATGCTTTAATAGATTTTGCAGCCAAAGAAGACGCAATAATGGGCCTATTCACAGCTCCTGCAAAAGTGTAAATAGACTTCAAGCAACCCTCCACACGCTTATCTGTCGGTTCCTTCAGAGAGGTGATGGTAGTGACGGGCAGAGCAGATGACACCACCAGACGCGTGACCTGTGAGTCCACCGGCGGTGGTGTTTTCCAATTTTTACTTAACTCTGCAGCAAGGGGATAACAAGCTAGCATCTTCTTAGACAGGGAGAATTTCTTCCCTGGATACTCCCAGGATTCCTGACGTATGTCAACCAAATGGTCAGAATGGGGAAAAACTAATTTAGTAACCTTCTGACGCTTGAATTTATCACATTTCTTAGAGGTATCTGGAGGTTCTGCATCATCATCAAATTTGAAGAATCAGTCTAATAGCCTCCAAGAGGTAAGGAACATCCACCTGTGTAACAGATTCCCCATCAGAAGCATCTGCATCAGTGTCTGAGGGGTCAGTATATGCACTATCTTCATCAGATGAAGTATCCGAAACATGTCTGGATTGTGAGGAGCTAATGGACCACTTAGAGGACCCCTTTGTCCTAGGCGGGCGAGGGTTAGGTTTTTGTTTAACCAAAGACTGATTTAATTGCTGTAACTGTGTGGACAGATATCTGCCCGTGGCGGATTAACTGCAGGGACAATATGTGGCTGTAATGGCACAGGAAGTCCCACAGGGGGTGCAAGAAAGTTACTAGCGTAGTCAGTAAATTAGAAAAGGCAGCCCAAGGTGGGTCTTGGTGTGCCCCCGATGCTGCAGACTGACTGAGGGGTATAGAACCCCTGGTACCTGAACCCTCAGCTGCAATGTTGTCCTCTGAGCAATCCGTGGTGTCTGCACTGCATTGTGCAGGATCAACCATGGAACTACCACCCTGTTTAGCAGACATTACTTGTAATCATAACCTTAGGGCGTAATAGTACAATGAAAGCAGACAAAGTACCTGACAAAAAAATCCCTGTATAGTGCGACTGCAAAGCAAAGCACAAACAGAGAATTTAAGAGGTATATGGTGACTAAAACACACAGAAAAATACCAAAGTAGTATATCCTGTGAGACACTATATCATATGAGAACCCTGATGCAGTTAGCCCCCTTGAGGGTACAGAATATAGGGATAGCAATATGTGTGAGATACACGTAACAGAGACCACACAGCAGCTATTGGCACACACAGTCACATGTACAATGTAGAAATTATAAAAAAAAAATAAAACTGCACTGGACTAGCAATACTAAGATTAACTAAGGACTGACTAAGTTCGAGGCTATTTAAGAGCCCCATTTTTTTGTGATTGGTTGTTAGTGACTAAATAGTTGCTAGGTGGTTTTCAAGGGCCCTCTGTTTTTTTTTTAGCAGGGGTGCCTGCAGTGAGAAGTCCACAGGGGTGCTGTTTGGGGTGGTGTCCAGCTCCCTGGGGCTGATGATGCATGCACCCCTCTTTTTTAAAGTGTTGCTGGCGCCACCTGCTGGACACTCTGAAGTGTTGCAGGTTGTGACTGCACAGAGCTCTCTGGCCACCTCAGGTCCATTATCGGGCCACCCTTCCCTGTATGCCGGGGACCATTTCCCAGCGGGTTTCGCTGGAGCGCAGCAATTTGCGGTGCCCCAGCCATTCTCCATACCCCCGGGACACGTCAGTAGGAGGTGACTGTATCCATAGTGCCCCTTTTTTTCACCTATTTTGCGAGTTCGTCATCAGGTGTCCAGCCCACATGGTCCTTTAGCGGACCTCAATTTTCCATTCCCCCACGGCATTTCCCGAGTCATACGTTGGGGGTTTCACCCCCACGTTGTCCACGCACACCCAGTTTTGTTAGTCACCATTTGTCCCTGGGCAGTTTCCACCGGTCCCACAGTTGTGTCCCTGGGGTCTGGCATATGTTCCCCCCTTCAGGGCCACTAGCTTACAGCATCGGGACCCAAGCGCCTATCAGGACCTTCCCTTCGGCCACAGTGTCATTCCCTCAGTTCATTCCTCCTACCCCACTTCTTCCCCTGGGTCCTCCTCCAGTGGTAAGTGGGAAGTTGCCCCCCCCTTCCTCCCTTGCCACCTGTGGCAATTGTTGATTCACAGTAATCAACTGCCATTGTTGTGCCCCCGAGTCTTCTGTACAGGCGGTAAGCGAGTCCAGCGGGCCCAGTGTCTATGCCACGAAGGAGTCAGAGATCTAAGAGAGGGACAGTGGCAGCGTCGGCTGAAGGCGTGCCGCCAGGGCCAGTGGCGGTAGAAGAAGTGGATGGGGTATCCTCAGGTCAATCCAGGCACCCGCATAAGTTGGCTAGGCTTATAGCGCGCTGCGTAGCGAAGGAAACTAGGAAAGACAAAGTACCGTCGACCATGGTTCCCTCACATCCCCCGCGTTTCACAGAAATGGTACATTGCGCCAATACCGCGGTGGCCAGGGGCATTCGGAAATGGGTGAATGAGAAGATTAGAAAGGGCAAATACGTCGACCAGATCACCCTTGGGATGACATGCGTCAGGCTTTTGATGAGGCTAAAAAGGCGGGCGGCATAGGCGAGAACACAATCTGTAACTTCCATCAGTGGTTGCGGGTTTTTTTGTTTTTTTTCGGCTTGTTATGCGGATTCACGGGCTGCAGAGTATCCTAATACAGTGAAGTATCTGTTTTTGGTGCATGAGATGTATTTGAAAACCAAGGTTATGCTTGGAGAGATTACAACGAAAAATGTTGTCATAATCAAGATGGCAACGCAATTTTACCCTTGGGGTTCAAAGACGCGGAGGTGTGGCTCGAGGTTACCCAACAAGTCCGGCCTCCCACGGATTCTCAAAATAAAAAGCCTCTTACACCTAGCATTTCAGGTTCACACTCGGTGGTAAAAGGCAGGTGTTTTGCATTTAATGAGGGCAAATGCACCATGGGCCTTGCTTGCTGCTTTCGCCACTCCTGCAAAGTTTGTGGTGCCAGTCACCCGGCCAAGAACTGCGCCTCGGCCGCAGGCGGTAAGCCCTCTGTCGTGGCCGAGGCCGGTGGAAGTAACAAGTAAGGCGTATTCCTCGGTTCGGGTGCGGGAACTGGGCCGGTGGCTCGGTTTGTATCCCGACAGGGCGGCTGCTCAGTATTTGCTGGATGGTTTTGGTCACAATTTTCGCCTGCCCATTTTGGATTCCGTGCATGTCATGGCACGAAGGAATTTGAAATCTGCTCACTAATTTCCACAGGTGGTCAGGCAGAAGGTAGAGACGGAGATTAGTTTGGGACACATGTGCGGACCTTATGCTACCCCGTCGCTGCCCTCCATGTGCATCTCCCTCATCGGGTTGGTGCCCAAAAGTGTCCCGGTCACTTTCCACCTCATCCAGCATTTGTCCCATCCACATAGGGGTTCGGTGAACGATGCCATCCCCAAATCAATTTGCAGAGTGCATTATCAATCTTTTGACGAGGCTCTGTTTGGTTCGGGGCTACGGCCCGGGGGCCTTGCTGGCTAAGCTGGACGTAGAGTCAGATTTTCGCCTGCTTTCCCTTCATCCGGATTCCGTCCGGTTCCTGGGTTTCAAATTGGGTAAGGATTTCTATGTGGACTGGGCTGTGGACATGGGCTGTTCGGTCTCTTGTGCCTATTTTGAGAGTTTCAGCACCTTTCTGCATTGGTGTATCCAGGTTACCTCTGGCCAACCCGGGGATGCTCATTACCTGGATGATTTTCTCCTTATTGGCCCTGGGGACAGTTCGGTTTGTGGCGACGTGCTGGCTTCCGCAAGATCGTTGTTCCGAGAACTGGGCATCCCTGTGGCCCCTGAGAAATGCCAGGGCCCTACCAGCCACCTTAGTTATTTGGGTATTGAACTTGATACGGTGGCGGGTTGTTGCCGCCTCCCCGCTGACAAGGTGCATAAGCTTCTAGGGTTGATTGACAATTGCATAGGCAAATGCAAAGTGCGGCTTAAACAGGTCCAATCTTTGCTGGACTCTTTCAATTTTGCATGCAGGATCAACCCCATGGGGAGGGTTTTTTGCTGGAAACTTGAACGAGCCACAGCGGGGACGGTCAGGCAGCATCACAACATTTACAGTACCTTTCCCGTGAGATCAGGGATGATTTGCGGGTCTGGTCCTCGTTCTTGGTTTCTTTTAACCAGGAAGTTCTGTTTCCTTCGCAGCGCTGCACCAACAGCTGCCTCCAGCTGTTCACATACGCTTCAGGCAGTTTTCGGGTTCTTTGCCGGTGAGTGGGGTGCTGCTCCATGGCGCGCCTCCTAGGTCTCCCGTGGGTTCACCAGGAACCTTCTGTTATTGGAACTGTTCCCCATTATCATAGCCTTAGACAACATGGAGGTGATTCATGCTATTAACAATCAGCGTTCCTCCTCACCACAGGCCTTGCACCTTTTGTGGTATTTAATACTTAAGACACAATATAAATTTCAGGGCTCACCACATTCCCAGCATTGACAACAAGACAGCGGATGCTTCGTCTCGCCTTTAGTTTGATAAGTTCCGTGAGTTGCTGCCGGGGGTGGTGGCTGATGGTTTACCATGCCTACCTTCTATCTATCAGATTATCAAGCTGGCTTAACTAAATTGGCCAGGAAAGCTTTAGCTCCTTCCACGCTTAGGGTGTACGATGCGGTCTGGCATGATTGGTTGGCATTTGTGAGTAGGTATGGTTCAGGGGGTAAGTCATCCACTGACTGTTTAATGGCCTTTGTGTGGAGTCATTATGAAGTGGGTAGGTCCAAGGCATCCATGGGGTCTGCCCTTGCGGGCATTTCCTTCCATGCGCAGGTGCGTCGACAGGTAGACCCCACCAAGTCTTTTATCCTGTCCAAAGCACTTAAGGGTTGGGCTAAGGAAAGCCATGCACCAGTGGATTCTCAGAGGCCTGTTACTTTGCAGATGTTATCAGAATTACTAGGGGTGCTACCTAGCGTGGCTGAATCCAGTTTTGAAGTGGCTCTCTTTAGTTTGGCTTTTACGCTTGCTTTCTTTGGGCTTTTAGGATCAGTGAGCCAGTGGCGAGTAGCAAGTTGTCTCAGGACTCCAGCCTCCTCTGGTGTAATGTGATGTTGCAGGACAATAGGTTGCTATGCAAAATTCCACGTTCTAAGACGGACCAGACTGGCCGTGGTCGCTGGGTGTCCCATGAGGCGCGAGGGGGTGAAGCTATTTGCCCATTGCATCTGGCGAGGGAGTATGCACTGTTGCGACCCCCAGGGGGCGAGCAATTGTTGCTGTATGCAGGCATGGGTCCACTCACCAGGTTCCAGTTTGCCACGGTGTTTGAGCGATGTTTGGGGGCCTTGTGTTTGCAATGTGTGGATTTTGGTACCCATTCTTTTCGGATTGGGGCGGCTACCCAGGCGGCTGCAGCAGGCTCCTCAGCAGCAGCGATTCAGGCGCTAGGCCACTGGAAGTCTGCTGCATATAAGTCTTACATACGTTTGGATAAGGTTAAGTTGCGCCTGTTGGGCTAACCCAGAAAGTATGTTAACATGTCGGTTTTTGAACGAGTGGCATTCAGGAATCGGGGGTGTGAAGTGAATTTTAAAATTTTCCTCCGAGGGGGACTAATTACAATTGGCATTCATAAGTTCCACGGGAGGTTTTTTTGAGTTTTCTCCTTCACTTGGGTTCTTTCTTACGTTTTAATGTTATTTACAGTGGTTATGTGTATGCAGTATGCTGATGTTAGGAAGTTTTCTTTTGCAGCGGTCAACGATCCATCGGAACAAGTGTGGCAAGTTGGCCATTCTTATATTTTTGGGGCGGCAACACATCCCATGGTCGTAAGTTGGGTGACGTTTTTGGGCGCAGGGTTGTCCAGTGGTTAGGTATTAGAGTTGGGGTGATTTGCTGAGGCTTCTCTTTAATCATGAGCGAAGGTGGGGCCGCCCGGAGTGGATTGTTTTGCACGTGGGCGGCAATGATATGGGACGTGTGAAGGGCACTGACCTCATTTTGTCAAACAAGGTGAATTTGGTGGCTTTGCGCTGTCATTGGTCTGGGGTCCAGTTTGTTTGGTCCGAGATGGTGCCCTGTTTTCATTGGAGAGGAGCTGTTAGTTTCTCGGCCATTGAAAAGGCGTGCAAGAAAGTGAACTCGGCTGTTTCTTTGTCTCTGCTTTAGGGGGTGCGGTGGTCAAGCATCCATTTTTGTTTTTGCATATAAGGACAATGGTGTCCATCTTTCCCCATCTGGTATCAGCATTTTCTTGGAGAGAATATTTGGGCCTTTTCGTTAGCTCAGTAGTTTTTGTTGTTTTATTTTGATGGCGGTGTCTGTTTAGTTAAACCTTGTTGTGGCGGGCAGTCGCTACCAGCCAGCAGTCAGATAGGCATAAGTGGTCATTGTGGGGCACCATCTTTTGGAAAGACGGCGGGTGTGTCCTTACCTTGCGGGTGGACAATAGACATTCCCCTGCAGGAACGTCAGTATTTGCTAAAGAGAAGAGTGGTGAGTCCTGCACAATGCAGGTTATGCAGGTAGGAGTCGGTATTGTTGTTTAGGCCCCTCCTATGTTTTTGTGGATACATTTTAAGTAACTGGAGCTGGAGTCTGGTAGCGACTTTTCCTTTGCCATCCTCCAACATAAATTAATTAGGTAATTCTAGTTTAACATCAGGTCAGCCATTAATACTGTCTGACCTTAAACTCCAGCTATTTGTGTCTGTGTCGTTATTTTAGTGATAAGTGGTCTGTGTCGTTATTTTAGTGTTAAGCTAGCTTGTATAAAGTGTTTTAAGTTAATCGCAATAAAATTATGGGCGCCTTAGTAACTGGACTACTAAGTAAAGCTATATATATATATACAGATATAAAAAGCACAGTAAAGACTGGATGTATATCACAGGGTATTTGTACTAAATATCCCTGAAGTTATGCATTTGTTCTTAACTAACACTGTCCTGTAAATGCACAGCACTGATGAAGCAGGTGGCTTTACAGAGGAGATATTGCCCAGCAGTCCCAGAATCAGCTCAGCTTGTGTGTAATGGCAACCAAACACTGACAGGGTGTGAGGGAGAGAGAAATGCAGCTCCAGGGTGGGGATATTTGCAGTAAATGGCGCCTGGGGTAGGAGATACAGGTCAGAGCCTTATCCCCTTGCTGGACTTCACCACCGGGTACTGCGGGGCCTATTTGAAACTGATTTTAAGAAATCCGACCTGTTCCCCTTGCCCTGGTGTTTTAGTGGGGTCCCTGTATAGCCACAGTGTCCACGCCGGCGCGCACAGTCCTCCCCCGGAGACCGCGCCGGATCGCGATTTCATCGGGTCCTGTCTGGGGGACCATCTTACCTCCTCCTGAAGATGAGGCCATGCGATCCAGGAGAGCAGCAGTGGGTGAGTGCCTCGAAGTGACCGGAGCCCTCCGCTGTAAGTACCTGGCAACCAGGGCGCTGGAGTTTACAATGCTGCTGGGGGAGGTGAGGGAGCCGCAGCACAATATGTCAGTATGACATGTAGCACTTCTAAGTGCCTGTGTTGTCTTCTTTCTTCAGAAAAGCTATTTTAAGGGCTGCCTAGTGCAGCCCTCCCTGTTAGCTGCCTGCACTGCAGGCACCAACTTACAAACTGAGCTCCAGTACCTGGAGGCAGGGATATAGAGGAGGCGGTGGTATGCATCCTGGGAACAGTCAAAGCTTTTAGCCTGTTGGTGCCTCGGATCAAAATCCAACTCTACACCCCGATGTTATACCATGTGGAATCACAGTGTACCCCGCTGCAGAAAGTAGGATTTTTCTCGTAGTCCGTAGAGGATACTAGGAAACCATTTAGTACCATGGGGCATAGACGGGTCCACTAGGAGCCTTGGGCACTTTAAGAAATTGATAGTGTGTGCTGGCTCCTCCCTCTATGCCCATCCTACCAGACTCAGTCTAGGAAACTGTGCCCGAAGAGACGGACATTCTTTGAAAGATAGATAAGGAAAGTGCTGAGATTATGAACCAGCACACACAAAACAAGAGGAAAGCCATGCTAACCAAACTTGAAAACAGGAACAGCAACAGCTGAACCAAACAACAATACTTAACCAAGTAACAGTGCAGGAAGAACGAACAGGGACGGCTCTAGGCATGTTCGAATAGAGCAGCCGCGCAGGGTGCCACCCTTAATGGGTGCCGCCATATTCGAGGCTGGAGCCGGCCCTGTGCAGCGTTGGCCCGGCCGCCGTGACCTCCTGTTTGCGCTATGCGCGTTGCTGCGCGTTGCTGCGCGTTGCTGCGCGGCGCTGGTGTCTAACATCAGACGCAGGCTCCGCGCAGCGCGCATAGTGCACACAAGCGCCCTAGAGGCCGCCCGCCCTCACCTGGACCTGCACTAGCAGGCCATCCGCCCGCCATCGGACAGCAGTACTCCTCCCCCTCCCAACGCCGCAGGTATTTGGGGGGAGGCACATTTATGGATGAGTGGCACTGTGGGGGCATTTATCTGGCACTGTGGGGGCATATCTGGCACTGTGGGGGCATATCTGCACTGTGGGGGCATTTATCTGGCACTGTGGGGGCATTTCTGTATCTGGCAGAGTAGGGGCATATCTGGTACTGTTGGGGCATATCTGGCACTGTGGGGGCATTTATCTGGCACTGTGGGGGCATATCTGGCACTGTGGGGGCAAATATGGCACTGTGGGGGCAAATCTGGCACTGAAGGGAGCATATCTGGCACTGTGGGGGCATTTCTGTGTCACTGTGGGGGCATTTCTGGCACTGTAGGGGCATATCTGTCACTGTGGGGTCATTTATGTATCTGGCACTGTGGGGGCATGTCTGGCACTGTGGAGGCATATCTGGCACTGTGGGGGGCATTTATGTATCTGGCACTGTGGGGGCATTTCTGGCACTGTGGGGGCATTTCTGTATCTGGCACTGTGGGGACATTTCTGGCACTGTAGGGGCATCTCTGGCACTGTAGGGGCATTTATGTATCTGGCACTGTGGGGGCATTTATCTGGCACTGTGGGGGCATTTATCTGGCACTGTGGGGGCATATCTGGCACTGTGGGGGCATTTATCTGGCACTGTGGGGGGGCATTTATCTGGCACTGTAGGGGCATTTCTGGCACTGTGGGGGCATTTCTGGCACTGTGGGGACATTTATGTATCTGGCACTGTGGGGGCATTTATGTATCTGGCACTGTGGGGGCATTTATCTGGCACTGTGGGGGCATCTATCTGGAACTGTGGGGGTATTTATGTATCTGGCACTGTGGGGACATTTATGTATCTGGCACTTGTGGGGCATTTCTGTATCTGGCACTGCTGGGGGGCATGTCATGTGTAGCTGGCACGGCTGGGGAGCATATCATGTAGTGTTCCCGCTAGGGGTCTGTGGCTAGGCAATGAGTCTCAGTGCTCTGCCTGGCGCAAAGTGTCTAACGTGCTCTGCCTGGCGCAAAGTGTCTAACGTGCTCTGCCTGGCGCAAAGTGTCTAACGTGCTCTGCCTGGCGCAAAGTGTCTAACGTGCTCTGCCTGGCGCAAAGTGTCTAACGTGCTCTGCCTGACGCAAAGTGTCTAGGAGGTTCTACCTGGTGCAATGTGTATTAACTGCACTACTGTGTGGTGTAATGCGAATTGCCACTATTATGTGGCCACGCACCTTTCCCATGAAGCAACGCCCCTAAATTTTAGCTGCGCGCCTTCGCCGCGCACTGTCCATGCTTTACCATGTAGGTAGAATAGCACCAAGCATTACAATATGTACATAATTTTGCCCTCCTAACTTAAAAATGTGCCTTCCCTGTGATCAGCACCCTACCCTAAAAAGTGAACACTATCATGTGTAGCTGGCACTGCTGGGGGGTATATTGTGTGTAGCTGGCACTGCTGGGGGGCATGTCATGTCTATCTGGCACTGCTGGGGGGTATATTGTGTGTAGCTGGCACTGCTGGGGGGCATGTCATGTCTATCTGGCACTGCTGCGGGGCATGTCATGTGTAGCTGGCACTGCTGGGGGTATATCATGTCAATCTGGCACTGCACATTATGTGTATCTGGCACTACACTGGAGACATTGTGTGTAAGGAACACTACTGTGGCTGTTATGTGTAAGGCTGCGAATTGTGTGCGTAGAGGGGGTGTGAAAATATATTTATTTATAGTCTAATAATATAAAGTTATGAGGCCAAGCCCACTTTCCAGAGGCCGCACCCACTTTTCCTAGAGCGCGCGCACCTTCGGCGCGCGCATGGGGGGGGTGGGGGCACTTTTACATGTTCTTGCCCAGGGTACTAGTAGGCCTGGAGCCGGCCCTGAGAACGAAGCACTGGGCAGGAGCCCAGTATCCTCTGCGGATTACGAGAAAAGGATTTACCAGTAGGTAATTAAAATCCTATTTTCTCTTAAGTCCCAGAGGATACTGGGAAACTATTTAGTACCATGGGGAAGTACCAAAGCTCCCAAACTGGGTGGAAGAGTGCTGAGGTTCCTGCAGAACTGAATGACCTAACTGAAGGTCCTCAGAGGCCATAGTATCGAATTTGTAGAAATGAGCAAATGTGTTCGAACCTGACCAAATAGCTGCTCGGCAGAGCTGTAAAGCCGAGACACCCCGGGCAGCCTCCCAAGAAGAACCCACCGACTGAGTAGAGTGGGCCTGTACAGATTTTGGAACCGGCAATCCTGCCGTGGAATAAGCATGCTGGATAGTGAGCCTGATCCAGTGCGCAATTGACTGCTTTGAACCAGGACACCCAATCTTATTGGGATCATAAAGAACAAACAGCGAGTCTGATTTTCTGCGACGAGCTGTTCGTTTTACATACACCTTCAAAGCCCTCACAACATCCAAAGACTTTGAAGTAGCAGAGCTGTCGGTAACAACCAGTACCACAATAGGTTGGTTTATGTGAAACGCAGACAGCACCTTAGGAAAGATTCAGCTCCCTCCTCATGGAAAATTAAATAGGGGCTCTTGTAAAACACACGTCTTGCCAACAGTGGGATGGGCTTCCATGTAAGATATTTTACGTCTACCTCCTGTAACGGTTCAAACCAGTCCGATTGGAGGAACTGCAGCACCAAATTATGATCCTAAGGAGCCATGGGAGGCACAAAGGGAGGTTGGATGTGCATAACACCTATCAAGAATGTATGGACCTCAGGGAGAGAAGCCAATTGTTTCTGAAAGAAAATGGACAAGGCCGAAATCTGGACTTTTATGAAGCCCAGACATAGGCCCACATCCACACCCGACAGCAGAAAAAGCAGGAAACATCCCAGATGAAATTCCACCGCAGATTATTGTCTGGTCTCACATCAAGAGACATATTTCTTCCAAATACGATGGTAATGTTTAGACGTTACCCCCTTCCTCGCTTGGATAATAGTCAGGAAGACCATGTCAGGGATTTCTCTAATGGCTAGAATCAGCCGTTAATCTTAGATGCCATGAAACATAGCCACGGTAAGTCTAGATAGATGAACGGGCCCTGTTGCAGAAGATCCTTGTGAAGAGGTAGAGTCCACGGATCTTTGAGGAGCATCTCCAGAAGGTCCGCGTACCAGGCCCTTCTTGGCCAGTCCGGAGCAATGAGTATTGCTTGAACCTTTTCCCTTTTTATTCTTTTCAGAATTCTTGAGATCAGAGTAAGTGGAGGTAACATGTAAACCATCTGATAGACCCATGGAGTCGTCAGAGCATCCACTGTCACTGCCTGAGGGTCTCTCGACCTGGAACAATACCGCTTAAGCTTCTTTTTACGATGAGAGGACATCATGGTGATTTGTATATATGCCCACCGATGTGTGAAGCACCTGAACACCTCCGGGTGAAGGTCCCACTCCCCCGGGTGCAGGTCATGTCTGCTGAGGAAGTCTGCTTCCCAGTTGTCAACTCCCGGAATGAAGAACGCCGACAATGCCACATTGTGTTTTACTGTCCAGAGGAGAATTCTTGACACCTCTGATATTGCTGCTTTGCTTTTCGTTCCGCCCTGTCGGTTTATATACGTCACTGCTGTCACATTGTCCGACTTGAGCTGAATGGCCCGATCTTGAAGAATATATGAGGTCTGCAGAAAGGCGTTGTACTGTATATAGCCCTGAGTTACAGAATGTTGTTTGGAAGGATGACTTCCTGACTTGACCATCTTCCTTGAAACTGCACACTGCTGTGACTGCTCCCCAACCTCTGATGCTTGCATCTGTGGTTAGAAGAATCCAAAGTTGTCGACCCTCGATTGGGTGAGAAGTCTGAAGCTACCATAGAAGAGAAATCATGGCTTTTGGCAACAGACTCTTACATTTTGTTTACTATGGCAGTCCATAATGGGGGGAATTCTCTGGGGTGCGGGGCTCCCTGTGCCTGCCGTGGCTGGGTACCCCTGGGGCATCGCCATTTAACACTATTTCATCACTCCATGGCCCTTATAGTTTGTTTTATATATATGTAACACCTTCACATAATTTTCCTTTAATCCTCACATTATTCACACATGCAGCAACAGCTGCTCCTACCTCTTTAACCCTATATTTTATCACTCCTGCGATGCCCTGGGGTTGTCTGGCTGGGTGGCTCTGGGGTGTCCTGCCCCCCGGACCTGAACCCCTATAGTTAGTGTTAGGGACTTACCCAATGAGAGGCTACCTTGATGCGGTGGGTAAGCTCATAGCCCTGGCCAGGAATATGCTAAGTGCCTCTGGTTACTACAGGTTGAGCTAGAGAGATTGTGCACCTGCTACCTTTTCCCTCTGTACACTTTACTAAGTCTCAAGCAGAGTAGCACCTCACTACCTAATTAAGGTGTGCAAATTAGGGCCCCTTTTCCCTCTGTAACTGATGTATTCATACATTTCTGAAGGTAGGAGACACATTCACCCTAATTTAGCACCCTGCCCCACCCACCCCTCTGCTTTTAAATAGTCCAACACTATAGCCATTACATTTGGAATGAGCACACTGAGGTAAGACTCTTACATTTTGTTTACTATGACAGTCCATAATGGGGGGAATTCTCTGGGGTGCGGGGCTCCCTGTGCCTGCCGTGGCTGGGTACCCCTGGGGCATCGCAATTTAACACTATGTCATCACTCCATGGCCCTTATAGTTTGTTTTATATATATGTAACACCTTCACATAATTTTCCTTTAATCCTCACATTATTCACACATGCAGCAACAGCTGCTCCTACCTCTTTAACCCTATATTTTATCACTCCTGCGATGCCCTGGGGTTATCTGGCTGGGTGGCTCTGGGGTGTCCTGCCCCCCGGACCTGAACCCCTATAGTTAGTGTTAGGGACTTACCCAATGAGAGGCTACCTTGATGCGGTGGGTAAGCTCATAGCCCTGGCCAGGAATATGCTAAGTGCCTCTGGTTACTACAGGTTGAGCTAGTGAGATTGTGCACCTGCTACCTTTTCCCTCTGTACACTTTACTAAGTCTCAAGCAGAGTAGCACCTCACTACCTAATTAAGGTGTGCAAATTAGGGCCCCTTTTCCTTCTGTAACTGATGTATTCATACATTTCTGAAGGTAGGAGACACCTTCACCCTAATTTAGCACCCTGCCCCACCCACCCCTCTGATTTTAAATAGTCCAATACTATAGCCATTACATTTGGAATGAGCACACTGAGGTAAGACTCTTACATTTTGTTTACTATGGCAGTCCATAATGGGGGGAATTCTCTGGGGTGCGGGGCTCCCTGTGCCTGCCGTGGCTGGGTACCCCTGGGGCATCGCAATTTAACACTATTTCATCACTCCATGGCCCTTATAGTTTGTTTTATATATATGTAACACCTTCACATAATTTTCCTTTAATCCTCACATTATTCACACATGCAGCAACAGCTGCTCCTACCTCTTTAACCCTATATTTTATCACTCCTGCGATGCCCTGGGGTTGTCTGGCTGGGTGGCTCTGGGGTGTCCTGCCCCCCGGACCTGAACCCCTATAGTTAGTGTTAGGGACTTACCCAATGAGAGGCTACCTTGATGCGGTGGGTAAGCTCATAGCCCTGGCCAGGAATATGCTAAGTGCCTCTGGTTACTACAGGTTGAGCTAGTGAGATTGTGCACCTGCTACCTTTTCCCTCTGTACACTTTACTAAGTCTCAAGCAGAGTAGCACCTCACTACCTAATTAACGTATCCTTGATATCCAGAGACATTAGGAATTTCCTTTCTTCCAGACTTGAGATCACCGCTCTCAGAGACTCCATCTTGAATTTGAACACTCGTAAGTACGGGTTAAATTACTTGAGGTTCAAAATTGGTCTTACCGAACCGCCCGGTTTTGGTACTACAAACAAATTGGAATAATATCCCTTGTTTTGTAGATGAGGTGGAACTGGA
The DNA here is from genome assembly GCF_028390025.1 of Pseudophryne corroboree. Classification (NCBI taxonomy): domain Eukaryota; kingdom Metazoa; phylum Chordata; class Amphibia; order Anura; family Myobatrachidae; genus Pseudophryne; species Pseudophryne corroboree. Next base: position 140,717,052 of record NC_086448.1, on the reverse strand, counting down.
ACAATTACCTGAGTTTGTACCAGTTTTTGAATGGTGTCCTGTAAGGTTATACTTGCCTTTTGTGAAACTGGTAAGCCTGATTTGAAGAATCTGTGAGGTGGGAGCTCCTGAAACTCCAGTCTGTAGTCCTGGGAAATAAGATCTATGACCCAGGGATCCTGGCATGCTGTTCTCCAGATGTGACTGAAATATTTTAGTCGGGCTCCCACCTGCCAGTCTTCCATGCATCGTGGTCCACCATTATGCTGAAGGTTTTGCGGAAGCGGAGCTTGAGCTCTGTTCCTTAGAACCGGCAGTTGCTGGTTTGTGTGGTTTACCTTTAGCGCCCCTGGTGTCTGTAGAAGAACCTGTGGTTTTGCCCTTAAACTTGGCAGTCAGAAAGGATTGTAGATTAGGTCCTGAGTAGGCCTTCCTGACTGGGGGAGCTGCAGAAGGAAGATATGTGAACTTACCCACAGTAGCTTTAGAGATCCATTTGTCTAGTTCATCTCCAAATAAGGCCTCTTCTGTGAAGGGTAGGCTTTCAATGCTTTTCCTGGAGTCCACATCTGCTGACACTGCCATAGCGTGCATTAAGCAAGCCTGTTTCTTTTATGGATTCCACCATAAAATTTGCAGAGTCCTGTATACGTTGCAGGAGTAAAACAATCTCCCCCTGAGGCAAGGTACCTAACCCCTCAATTAGGTTACGCAACCATTTGGTGATGGCCTTAGAAATCCACCACATACTATAGTGGGTCCCAGCAGCTGTGTACAAAGATTTGAGTGTATTCTCAATTCTACGATCAGCCGTGTCTTTTAAGGAGGCTGCACCCTGGACAGGCAATACAATTTTCCGTGACAACCTGGATACTGATGCATCCACTATTGGTGGATTTTCCCATTTTTTCCTATCCTCATGAGGAAATTAATAGATGATATCAACATTTTAGGGATTTGAAATCAGCATTAACCCACGGTTCTTCAAACAGTGTATTTAATTCCTTTGACACAGGAAAAGTGGCTGATGATTTCTTTTTTATATTAAAATAAGATTCCTCAGTTTCCTCTGTTACCTTATCAGGGATATGCAGAACTTCTCCAATAGCTTCTATGAGAGCCTCTATTCCCGGTGACAGAGTAGCCTCCCCCACCACTGAGTCCACCTCCCCCTCCTCCATGGCTAACTCATCATCATCAGAGTGAGACTGCAGGATATGGGCCAAATAACGTTTTTGCCAACAAATGGCAGGGGACTAAGAGATTGGTTTGGGTACTGAGTCTCTGTTCATAAACTCAGTCATAGATTGTCTTAAGTATTGCATCTCTTATTGCGGGATAATTTAGAAGATATATTGGAAATCATTCCCCTAATAGAATCCAGCCAAACTGGCTCTGCTCCACTAGCCTGGGAGGGTACACTGCACTGTGTACACTGCAGTGAACCCCCTGGAGAAGAGTAACACTGTGCCTTACATGAAACACACTCTTTGTCTGACATGTGACAGTGACAGCACACACACACACACACACACACACACACACACACAGAAAATGGTTAAATGCACAATAAACCCACAAAGAGCCCTTCCAGAGAGACACAGAGATAGTATTGGAGCCAGCATTCTTAGTGCAAATGCCAAGCTTAGCCGGGTCGCAGACTAAGTACACAGATTGGTAACTTAGTACACTAGTAAGCTCTGCCCCCCCCTACTATGAACCCCTGGTACCACTGAGGTAATTTGGAGTCTCTCGGAGGAGCTGCACATCCCTGTCAGTCAACGTCTGTGTCCACTGCGGAGTTAAAAAGGCACTGGTGAGCTGCTGGATCCGCTCATAGTGAAGCCCCGCCCCTTCAGTGGCGGGTGGTCTTACCGCACTTTTGTATACAGGCAGAGTTAAATGTAGTGCTTAAAATGGAGTCAGTCACCTTTTACGTCTGTAATGCCAGTCTGGGTAATGTGTACACTCACAGTGTACTTAGACTCAGTTCGCTCCCTCAGAAGCGGTGCATCCGCACTCTGTACTGAGCCTGGAGACCCAGCCGCTCCACGTAGAAGCAGTGCATCTCTGTACCCTCATGCCACCATAATGGCCGGCGACCCGCTAACTGGGATGCCGGCTTAGTACTCACCACCGTTCCATCTTCTGGCTCTGTTAGGGGTGGCGGCATGCTACGCAAATCTAGCTCACCATGGTGGGGCTTGCAAAAAGTTCCCTCAGGAGCTAGTGTCCTGTCAGCGGGGAACAGGACCATTAACCCTTTAAGAGGTTGGGACGTTTCCCCACCTAAGTCCCACGAAGTAGGCAGGCTGGTGCCATCCAGTCCTGCCTGAAAATAACAAACATACAAAATAAATGCAGAAAACTGTTCAGGAGCTTCCAGGGATGTCACCGGCTCCTCTGGGCACATTTTCTAAACGGAGTCTGATAGGAGGGGCATAGAGGGAGGAGCCATGGCACACTATCAAATTCTTAAAGTTCCCAAGGCTCCTAGTGGACCAGTCTATACCCCATGGTACTAAAGGGTTTCCCAGTGTCCTCTAGGACATAAGAGAAAACATTATAAAGTACTACAGATGTGTCCTTATATAATCATTGCTAGAGTTGCTTCAAAGAGCCCATCTCTGCGCACCAAGGGGGTAATTTAGAGTTGATTGCAGCAGCAAATTTGTTAGCAGTTGGGCAAAACCAAGGGGGTTATTCCGAGTTGATCAGTCGCTAGCTATTTTTTGCAGCACTGCGAACAGATTGTCGCCACCTATAGGGGAGTGTATTTTTGTTTTGCAAGCGTGCAATCATATGTGCAGCCAAGCACTACAAAAAAGTTTTGTGCAGTTTCTGAGTAGCTCAGAACTTACTCAGCCGCTGCGAACACTTCAGCCTTTTCTTGTCCGGAATTGATGTCAGACACCCACCCTGCAAACGCTTGGACACGCCTGCATTTTTCCAAACACTCCCAGAAAACGGTCAGTTGCCACCCACAAATGCCTTCTTCCTGTCAATCTCCTTGTGATCGGCTGTGCAAATGAATTCTTTGTTAAATCCATCGCTCAGCAACGATCCACTTTGTACCCATATGACTCGCCTTCTCATTGCGGTGCATACGCATGCGCAGTAGTGACCTGGTCACAGCGCAGTGAAAAATTCTAGCATGTGATCAGGTCAGAATGACCCCCATGTGCACTGCAGGAGGTGATTTGGGTGGGGTGTGTTCAAACTGAAATCTAATTTGCAGTGTAAAAATAAAGCAGCCAGTATTTACCCTGCACAGAAACAATATACAGTAACTCACTCAAATCTAACTCTCTCTGCAAATTTTATATCTGCCCCACCTGCAGTGCATTTGGTTTTGCCCAACTGATAACAAATTTGCTGCTGTGATCAACTCTGAATTAGGCCCCAGGTCCTGCGAGATTCTGCTAGAGTTGGGTGTCTTTTTTTTTTTTTTAATGAGGAGACTGTGCAAATTAATTTGACATGTTACTGTTATGCACACCAGTGCCTGCAGGAATGTACTGGTGTCTGAACGGAGAGGGATGCAAAACAAATGAACTCACAGACAGACTGGGGAATATGACATTACGTACACAGAAGGTGATAGGGTAACAAAATAAACACAAAGTAAACAGAGAAGCCCAGAGGCTAAGAAACTGGGTGTCTCCCTAGTATTAGAAATGCTCAGATGGAAAGAAGCGAGATGTTGTGATTTAATACATAGAGAATCCGAAATGCTGTTGCTAAGGGCAACAGCAAAACCCTAAAGGGTTACCAACGGGTGTGGCAGTAAACTCCTTGGTCAGAGATGGAATAATAGACACAAGGAGAGTCTCCACAATCCTAGTCCTCACTTGCAGTGCACAGGTTCAGCTTACTGCCACTAAACTGACACCTGAACACCTTGCACAGTGAGAAAGGATTTTGGCAGGCAAGTCTGAGAATACAGCCGCAAACTTGCTGAGTTCACAGAGTAGCAAAAGAACCTGTTAGGGTCTCTTGCCCTGTGCTGCCACTTCGTCATGGCAACTGGGAGACAAGTGCTAGCGGAGTAACCTGAGCGCAGCTGATACTCCGGTTCGGGTCTTTTGCTGTGCAGTGGTTACAGGCTCTGTGCACGGCAGGGGATCCGATGCTGGTTTTTGTGCTCACAGTCTGTGATGGTCTGAGTGGGGCGTGGACAGCACCTGCTTTATAAGGCCTCTTCTCAGGTTAAGCAGATGCTGCTGAATCTTTGTTGGTTAGTCAGTTCCTGAAAGTTAGCCAGTACTGTGTAGCTTTGTATTTGTTGTTGCTTACTGCAAATAGGCCTGGGAATTTGGTACTACACTCTGCCAATCCAGACCTAGCAGTAAGACTGGAGTCAGTCGTTTAGCTTGCTGGGGTTCTTTTACTACTCTGTGAACTTAGCAAGTTTGCGGCTGTATTCTAAGACTTGCCTGCCTAAATTCTGTCTCACTGTGCAAGGTGTTCAGGTGTCAGTTTAGTGGCAGTAAGCTGAACCTGTGCACTGCAAGTGAGAATTAGGATTGTGGAGACTCTCCTTGTGTCTATCATTCCATCTCTGACCAAGGAGTTTACTGCCACACCCATTGGTAACCCTTTAGGGTTTTGCTGTTGCCCTTAGCAACAGCATTTCGGGTTCTCTACGTATTAAAACACAACATCTTTCTTTTCCCATCTGAGCATTACTAATACTAGGGAGACACCCAGTTCCTTAGCCTCTGGGCTTCTCTGTTCACTTTGTGTGTATTGTGTTACCCTATCACCTTCTGTGTACGTAATGTCATATTCCCCAGTCTGTCTGTGAGTTCATTTGTTTTGCATACTTATCCGTTCAGACACCAGTACATTCCTGCAGACACTGGAGTGCATAACAGTTCTGACACCAGTACATTCCTGCAGGCACTGGTGTGCATAACAGAACCCCAGCAAGTTAAACGACTGACTCCAGTCTTACTGCTAGGTCTGGATTGGCAGAGTGTAGTACCAAATCCCAAGGCCTATTTGCAGTAAGCAACCAACAAATACAAAGTTACACAGTACTAGCTAGCTTTCAAGAACTGACTAACCAACAAAGATTCAGCAGCATCTGCTTAACCTAAGAAGAGGGTTTATATAGCAGGTGCTGTCCACGCCCCACTCAGACCTCACAGACTGTGAGCACAAAAACCAGCACCGGATCCCCTGCCGTGCACAAAGCCTGTAACCACTGCACAGCAAAAGACCCGAACCGGAGTATCAGCTGCGCTCAGGTTACTCCGCTAGCACTTGTCTCCCGGTTGCCATGACGACGTGACAGCACAGGGCAGGAGACCCTAACAGTTACACTTGTATGTCTGTGTGCGTCTGAGTCTGAATCCTTATACAAAGTGCCAAGATGCATCATCCGCTGCTTTTTTCCATTCCAAGCTCTAGATACAGACTACAGACTAATACCCCTTTTCCACCTGAGTACCGGGTCCGATCCAGGATGTTTAACCTGGCTACAACCTGTGTCGGCCCCACCGTTTCCTCTGCACTTCGACACGGGTTATTCCCGGGTCGGATCTGTTTACGCTTAACCCGAGTAAGCTCTGTAAAAGCTATTGATGTCACTCATTACTCGGGTCTGAAAACATGAGTGATGACCGTTTCCACTGCAAAATTTCCTGGGTCAGTACCGTGTTACCGTGTTCAACCCAGGTAGCTACCCGGGTAGGATTCTAGGGTCACTCAACCCGTGTTGAGCCATATGCTCCTAAAAATATTTGTGTGTGCTGGTAGGATCTTTAAATGATTGGTTGACAGTCAAAAGGTGAACACTAAATGGTTGACATGCATATAGTCAACATGGTCAAAAGGTAGACAAGTTCAAATGGTCGACATTAGTTTTTGGGATTTTTTGTTTCCATTTTTTTCAACTTTTTCATACCTGTGCCGAGAGCAGCGGTTGTGGAACAAGGCACCTTGCCCAAAGCATGGTGAGTAATGCGAACCATACGAGGGGACGCGGTACACTAATTGGGGATCCACGTGTTGTAAGGTAAAATGTGACACCAAAAAAACATGAAAAACTCATGTTGACTGTTTCATAAGACATTCTTTTGAACTTGTAGACCTTTTGACCATGTCGACATAAACACTGTCAACCTATTACACATAACCTTTTTAAACATCCTTTGTCGACAACCTACCTCTTTTATTATTTTAGACTGTTTCTTGCTAGATTTTGTCGTTGACTTTGTTTTTTTAACTTTTCTTTTAGATTCTTCTAGCAAACTTTGACGCCTAACTGATACCATTCTGTTTTCAACATCTTGTAATGTTCGGCTGGCTTCTTCTACATATTGACTTCTGTCTTCCTCACTTTCTTCTTTAGAATCTGTGGTCCCATTAGAACTGCGTTTACTCTCATCTTCTTCTCTGCCATTACTGTCTTCAGTCTATGGGTCATGCAGAACATTATGAGATTTAGGGTAAACTGAAACACAATTGTAAACAGTAATTGATTGACACATTTGGCTTGAGTTAGAATAGGCCCAATCTTTGACATCTAAACGTAAGTGCCACTCTAAGTTGCATCCATATGTGTGAATATATGAAGTTGCATGTAAAATACTGTACATTGCATCACGATACTTGCTGTAGGGCTTATTTTGAGTATAGACTATAGAGCAAATCTAGCAATTGGGTCTAAAATTTGTACCTGGGAATAACATTTGAAATAAAAATAGACAACCTGGTTAATAAATGCTGTGAAGTGTGTGTGCAGCTTGCAGAAGTATACAGTACAGAATTTGCAATAACAAAGTAACTTGTTTTGTTCTACTGCAAAATCTAAACCCAATGAAAAATTGCACCTACCTCTGTACAAGCCCCATAACATAACTTGATGTAGTCAGAGAAAAGATACAGTAATTCCATTTGTCAAATTAATGATGATGACTAATTCATACATAATGGGAAACCAAGTGTATCGGGGTATACCACACTGGGAAATAAAAATGTATCTAATAGATAATATTGAGACCAAAATGTAATGAGTAAAAAGAGAAAACCAATGTTTTCTAATTAATCTTCAATTTGGTGGTGCACCCTGAGTCAGTAATGAAACATGCAACAGAAAAAGAGAAAATAAGACACTTTTGTGGGCACACTCTTATATGTATATGTATAGAAGTCTCAGAGGAAACAGTGATAACAATATATGCAAATTTTATTAGCAAAAAAATCAATAAAATAGTAGTAGAATATATTGTCAAACATTTCAAAACGAGGAGAAGGGAGGGGGGGGGAAGAGGGGGGGGGGGGACACAGAACAAATTTTACAGTGTAAATACTGAGTAACAGTTCTGGACTGCCTGGGTTCAAAATACAAAAAATAACAGCTGAAGGCCTGAACAAATATCTATCCTGAGTAGGTATGTAAATAAAATTATACCGATATTTGGTTGATGATAAGTCGGCTATATCTCTTGTGAGTAATAATAAAGAAACGAATAGAGTAGATAATGCTTGAATAAGTAAGATGAATCTGCTGTCAGTGTTAGACACTGAGAAAAACCATCCAAGGACTTCTACTAAACTGAGTATTCTTCAAGAGTCTCCCACTTGAGTACTAACCCAGTTATTATATAATGTATCTCTGCAGTTCTGATAACAGTGAGACATAAATGTCACAATTTATTTTTCTCCTTATTATAGAAATTGTTGTCATCAATATGTTACTACTTTGCTAATTTTCCCGCTTGATATCTCTTTGAGACACATGATACCAATCTGATAGCATTAAGAGAAAATTCTCTATGGTTCAAATCTTTTTCACTTTCTGCTAAATTGCTTTCTATCAGCTTCTCTTAACATTTGGTATTATTAACATCACAGGTACCGTCAGCACTCTGTAATTGGCAGGCATATCTGTAATTTTTTTGCAGGACCACTGTCTATTTGTACCAATAGCTCATCGACCGTCAACCAAATATCGGTATAATTTTATTTACATACCTACTCAGGATAGATATTTGTTCAGGCCTTCAGCTGTTATTTTTTGTATTTTGAACCAAGGCAGTCCAGAACTGTTACTCAGTATTTACACTGTAAAATTTGTTCTGTGTTACCCCACCCTCTTTTTCCCCCCCCTCCCCTTTCCTCGTTTTGACATTTTTGACAATATATTATACTACTATTTTATTGATTTTTTGCTAATAAAACTTGCATATATTTTTATCATTGTTTCTTCTGAGACTTCTATACATATACATATAAGAGTGCGCCCACAAAAGAGTCTTCTTTTCTCTTTTTCTATAATGGGAAACCAATACAGGGATGAAATCTCTAGGGAAACTGGGAAGAAAACAGGGGACCTTTTTGGCAGCCAGACATGAGTGCATGTAAGGGCAATAATTAAATGTCAAAATAGAACAAGTACTATTGTGGAACCAGTAGCGGATCTTGCCACGGGCAAGCAGTACTTTTGCCCGGGGCGCCGCCTTCCGGAGGGCGCAGGGCGCCCTCCGGAGGGCGCCGCACCAGGGCAAGATCCGCTGCTGGTGTGTGCCCCCTGCCCGCTGCCCCCGTCCGCTGCCGCTGGGAAGGGAAACTAGACGTGTACGCGTCTAGTTTCCCTTCCTGGAGAGGTCCTTTACTGTGCGGTGCGCGATGACGTCATCGCGCACCGCACAGCAAAGGTCCTCTCCACGAAGGGAACTAGACGCTACGCGTCTAGTTTCCCTTCGTAGAGAGGACCTTTGCTGTGCGGTGCGCGATGACGTCATCGCGCACCGCACATCAATTCAGCTGTACAGGGGGCGTGAATGACCACGCCCCCTGTACAAACCCACGCCCCCTAAAGCCGCCCGGGGCGCCACAAGCCCCGGAGCCGGCCCTGTGTGGAACTACAAGTCACCGCAAAGTCTTGCAGAGACTGATTATTAAGGCCAAATTGCAATGCCATTATTGTCTGAGTGGCCAGGATGCAGACAGACTGACAGCCGGGACAAGTGCCAGAGGTGTGGTTTCCAGTTTGTAAAGCACATACATTGGGCCTTATTAAGGTTTGTTAGCAAGCCCAAAAAGTTAGCAATTGGGCAAAACCATGTTGCACTGCAGGTGAGGCAGATGTATCACATGAAGAGAGAGTTAGATTTGGGTGGGGTGTGTTCAAACTGAAATCGAAATTAAGCAGCCAGTATTTACCATGCACAGAAACAATATAGCCCACCCAAATCTACATCTGTCTCACCTGCAGTGCAACATGGTTTTGCCCAACTGCTAACTTTTTGGTTTGCTAAAAAACCTGAATAACCCCCTTTGCTTGTTAATGTTGGATTGTTAATTCCATATGAGTTGGAAAAGTTTGGTACATACAGTATATTATATGGAATATTTGTTGGTCTCACGATATGATAGATAAGTCATATTGCTTGTTAATTCTACAGGCATTGCATTTGCATTTTTATTTTTGTGAATTGTAGTATTTATTTCATATGATAGATGACTACATATATCCTTTTTTACTGATAGGATGTTATTTCATCTAATGCAGTAAACGTTGGGTGAGGTCAGTGTGTGCTCTCTAGGGGTGCTGTCCTGTTTGCTGTTAGGGGTGATATGCTGTCACTGTGCTGTTTCTGTGATGTTAGGGGTGCTGTCCTGTCACTGGCCCTGTCTTGTATGCTGTAAAAATACAGGTGCTGTGAAAATAGAGGGGTGCTGGTTCTGTCCTGCATGCTGTAAAAAAATCATGCTGTAAAGGTAAACTGGCCCTCTCTATGCTGTAAAATTACAGGGGTGCTGTGAAAATAAATGTACACTGGCCATGTCTTGTATGCTGTAAAAATACAGGAGTGCTGTGAAAATAAATGTATACTGGCCCTGTCTTGTATGCTGTAAAAATACAGAGGTGCTGGCCATGTCCTGTATGCTGTAAAATTACAGAAGTGCTGTTGTTAAAATATAGGTACACTGGCCCTGTCTTGTATGCAGTAAAATGATAGGGGTGTCATAAAAATACAGGGGTGCTGGCCCTGTTCTGCATGCTGAGAAAATACAGGGGTGCTAATAAAATTAAGGTACACTGGCCATATCTTATAGGATGTAAAAATATGGGTGCTTTGAAAATACTGGGATGCTGTTAAAAAATAAAGGTATACTGGCCCAGTCTTGTATGCTGTTAAACTAGAGAAGTGCTGTTGTAAAAATAAATATTCACTGGCACTATCTTGTATGCTGTAAAATTACAGGGGTGCTGTGAAAAAATATATATACTGGTCCTGTCTTGTATGCTGTAAAAAACAGGTGCTGTGAAAATAAAGGTACACTGGCCCTGTCTTGTATGCTGTCATAATACAAGGGTGCTGTATAAATAAAGGTCCACTGGTCCTTTCTTGTAAGCTGTCAAAATACAGGGGTGCTTTGAAATTACAGGGTGCTGTGAAAATAAAGTTACACTGGCCCTGTCTTGTATGCTGTATAATTACAGGGGTGCTCTGAAAATAAAGGTACACTGGCCCTGTCTTGTATGCTGTAAAATACAGGGGTACTTTGAAAATACAAGAGTGCTGTGAAAATAATAGTACATTGGTGCTGTCTTGTATGGTGTAAAAATACAGGGGTGCTGTGAAAGTACACTGGCCATGTCTTGTATGCTGTAAAAAAAAAGGAGTCTTGTAAAAATAAAGGGGTGCTGGCCCTGCACTGCATACTGTAAAAAACATGGGTGCTGTTGTTAAAATAAAGGTGCACTGGCCCTGTCATTGTATGATGTAGAAATACAGGGGAGCTGTGAAAACAAAGGTACACTGGCCCTGTCTTGTATGCAGTAAAAATACAGGGGTGCTGTGAAAATACAGGGGTTCTGTGAAAATAAAGGTACACTGGACCTGTCTTGTATGCTCTAAAAATACAAGGTTGCTGTGAAAATACAGCGGTGCTGGCCCTGTCCTGCATACTGTAAAATAACAGGGGTGCTGTTGTTAAAATAAATGTAGACAGGCCCCATCCTGTATTTTGTAAAAATACAGAGGTGCTGTGATAATAAAGGCAAAATGGTACAGTCTTGTATGCTGTTTAATTATAGGGGTGCTGTAAAAATACAAGGGTGCTGGGCCTGTATGGCATACTGTAAATTTCATGGGTGCTGTTGTTAAAATAAAGGTACACTGGCCCTATCTTGTAAGCTGTAAAAATACAGGAGTGCCATGAAAATAAAGGTACAATGGCCATGTCTTGTATGCTGTAAACATACAGGGAAGCTGTGAAAATGAGGTACACTGGCCCTGCCTTATATGCTGTAAAATACAGGGGTGCTCTGAATATAAAGGTACACTCATCCTGTCTTCTATGCTGTGAAAATACAGGTGTGCTGGCCCTGTCCTGTATGCTGAAAAATTACAGGGGTCTTGTTGTTAAAATAAAGGTACACTGGCCCTGTCCTGTATGCTGTAAAAATACAGGGGTGCTTTAAAAATACAGGGGTGCTGTGAAAATAAGGTACACTGCCCCTGTCTTATATGCTGTAAAAATACAGGGGTGCTGTCACTTTCCTGCATGGTGTAAAATTACATGGGTGCTGTTGTTAAAATAAAGGTACACTAGCCCTGTCTTGTATGCTGTAAAAATACAGGGGTGCTGTGAAAATAATAGTACATTGACCCTGTCTTGTATGCTGTAAAAATACAGGGGTGCTGTGAAAAAAAGGTACACTTGTCCTGTCTTGTATGCTGTAAAAATAATGGGATGCTGGCCCTATACTGTATGCTGTAAAATTATGTGGGTGATGTTGTTAAAATAAAGGTACACTAGCCCTGTCCTGTATGCTGTAAAAATACAGGGATGCTGTGAAAATTATAGTACATTGGCCTTGTCTTGTATGCTGTAAAAATACAAGGGTTCATGAAAAATACTGGGTTGCTGTGAAAATAAGGTACACTGGCCCTGTCTTATATGCTGTAAAAATACAGGTGTGCTGTGAAAATACTGGGGTTCTGTGAAAATAAAGGTACACTGGCCCTGTCTTGTATGCTATAAAATACAGGGGTGCTGGCCCTGTCCTGTATACTGTAAAAATACAGGGGTGCTGTGAAAATACAGAGGTTCTGTCAAAATAAATCTACACAGGACCTGTCTTGTATGCTGTATATATACAGGTGTACGGTGAAAATACAGGGGTGCTAGCCCTGTCCTGTATGCTGTAAAAACACAGGGGTGCTGTGAAACTTAACATACACTGTTCCTGTCTTATATGCTGTAAAAAAAGTGGTACTGTATAAATAAAGATACATTGATCTAGTCTTGTATGCTGTAAAAATACAGTGGTGATCTGATAAAAAAAGGTACACTGGTCCTGTCTTGTATACTGTAAAAATAAAGAGGTGCATGGAAAATACAAGGGTGCTGTGAAAATAAGGTACACTGGTCCTGTCATGTATGCTGTAAAAATAAAGCGGTACTTTGAACATACAGGGGTGCTGTGAAAATAAAGTTACACTGGCCCTGTCTTGTAAGCTATAAAAATACAGGTGCTGTGAAAATACAGAGGTTCTGTTAAAATAAATATACACAGGCCCTGTTTTGTATGCTGCATAAATACAGGGGTGCTGTGAAAATACAGGGATGCTGTCTCTGTCCTGTATGCTGTAAAAAAACAGGGGTGCTGTGAAAATAAATATACACTGGCATTGTCATGTATGCTGTAAAATTACAGGGGTGCTGTGAAACTTAACATACACTGTTCCTGTCTTATATGCTGTAAAAAAGTGGTACTGTATAAATAAAGATACATTGGCCTAGTCTTGTATGCTGTAAAAATACAGTGGTGCTATGATAAAAAAGGTACACTGGTTCTGTCTTGTATGCTGTAAAAATTCAGGGGTGCTGTGAAAATACAGGGGTTCTGTGAAAATAAAGCGGTGCTGGCCCTGTCCTTTATACTGAAAATTACAGGGGTGCTGTTGTTAAAATAAAGGTGGACAGGCCTTGTCCGGTATGCTGTAAAAATACAAGGCTGCTGTGATAAAGGCAAACTGGCCCAGTCTTGTATGCTGTATAATTATAGGGTTGCTGTGAAAATACAAGGGTGCTGGCACTGTACTGCATACTGTAAATTTCATGGGTGCTGTTGTTAAAATAAGGTTCACTGGTCCTGTCTTATATGCTGTAAAATACTGGTGTGCTGTGAAAATATTGGTGTGCTCTGAATATAAAGGTACACTTGTCCTCTCTTCTATGCTGTAAAAATACAGGGGTGCTGGCCCTGTCCTGTATGCTGAAAAATTACAGGGGTGCTGTTGTTAAAATAAAGGTATACTGCCCCTGTCGTATATGCTGTAATAATACAGGGGTGCTGTCCCTTTCCTGTATGCTGTAAAATTACATGGTTGCTGTTGTTAAAAAAAAGTTACACTGTCCCTGTCCTGTATGCTGTAAAAATACAGGGGTGATGTGAAAATAATAGTACATTGGCCCTGTCTTGTATGCTGTAAAAATACAGGGGTGCATTAAAAATACAGGGGTGCTGGGAAAATAAGGTACAATGGCCCTGTCTTATATGCTGAAAAATACAGGGGTGCTGTGAAAATAATAGTACATTGGCCCTGTTTTGTATGCTGTAAAAATATAGGGGTGCTGTGAAAATAATAGTACATTGGCCCTGTTTTATATGCTGTAAAAATGCAGGGGTACTTTGAACAAACAGGGGTGCTGTGAAAATAAAGGTACACTTGCCCCGCCTTGTAAGCTGTAAAAATACAGGTTCTGTGAAAATACAGAGGTTCTGTTAAAATAAATATACACAGGCCCTGTCTTGTATGCTGTATATATACAGGGGTGCTGTAAAAATACAGGGCTGCTGTCTCTGTCCTGTATGCTGTAAAAATACAGGGGTGCAGTGAAAATAAATATACACTGGCACTGTCTTGTATGCTGTAAAAATTACAGGGGTGCTGTGAAAATGAATATACACTGGCCATGTCTTATATGCTGTAAAGAAAAGCGGTGCTGTATAAATAAAGATACATTGGCCTAGTCTTGTATGCTGTAAAAATACAGTTGTGCTATGATAAAAAAGGTACACTGGCCATCTTGTATGCTGTAAAAATACAGGGGTGCTGTGAAAATACAGGGGTTCTGTGAAAATAAAGCGGTGATGGCCCTGTCCTGTATACTGAAAATTACAGGGGTGCTGTGATAATAAAGGCAAACTGGCCCAGTCTTGTATGCTGTATAATTATAGGGGTGTTGTGAAAATACAAGAGTGCTGGCCCTGTACTACATACTGTAAATTTCATGGGTGCTGTTGTTAAAATAAAGGTACAATGGCCCTGTCTTGTATGCTGTAAAAATACAGGAGTGCCATGAAAATAAAGGTACACTGGCCCTGTCATGTATGCTGTAAAATACCGGGGTGCTGTGAAAATACTGGGGTGCTGTAAATATAAAGGTACACTTGTCCTGTCTTGTATGCTGTGAAAATAAAGGGTAGCTGGCACTGTCCTGTATGCTGAAAAAATACAATGGTGCTGTTGTTAAAATAAAGGTACACTGGCCCTGTCCTGTATGCTGTAAAAATACAGGGGTGCTTTAAAAATTCAGAGGTGCTGTGAAAATAATAGTACATTGGCCCATGTTTTGTATGCTGTAAAAACACAGGGGTACTTTGAACATACAGAGGTTCTGTTAAAATAAAGGTACACTGGCCCTGTCGTGTATGCTGTATATAAACAGGGGTACTGTGAAAATACAGGGGTGCTAGCCCTGTCCTGTATGCTGTAAATTACAGGGATGCTGTGAATATAAATATACACTGGCCCTGTCTTGGATACTTAAAAAATAAAGAGGTGCATGGAAAATACAAGGGTGCTGTGAAAATAAGGTACACTGCCCCTGTCGTATATGCTGTAATAATACAGGGGTGCTGTCCCTTTCCTGTATGCTGTAAAATTACATGGTTGCTGTTGTTAAAATAAAGGTACACTGTCCCTGTCCTGTATGCTGTAAAAATACAGGGGTGATGTGAAAATAATAGTACACTGGCCCTGTCTTGTATGCTGTAAAAATACAGGGGTGCATGAAAAATACAGGGGTGCTGTGAAAATAAGGTACAATGGCCCTGTCTTATATGCTGTAAAATACAGGGGTGCTGTGAATATAAAGGTGCACTTGTCCTGTCTTGTATGCTGTGAAAATACAGGTGTGCTTGCCCTGTCCTGTGTGCTGTGAAATTACAGGGGTCTTGTTAAAATAAAGGTACACTGGCCATGTCCTGTATGCTGTAAAAATACAGGGGTGCTGTGAAAATAATAGTACATTGGCCCTGTTTTGTATGCTGTAAAAATACAGGGGTACTTTGAACATACAGGGGTGCTGTGAAAATAAAGGTACACTGGCCCTTTCTTGTAAGCTGTAAAAATACAGGTGCTGTGAAAATACAGAGGTTCTGTTAAAATAAATATACAGAGGCCCTGTCTTGTATGCTGTATATATACAGGCGTGCTGTGAAAATACAGGGCTGCTGTCCCTGTCCTGTATGCTGTAAAAATACAGGGGTGCTGTGAAAATAAATATACACTGGCCCTGTTTTATATGCTGTAAAGAAAAGCGGTGCTGTATAAATAAAGATACATTGGCGTAGTCTTGTATGCTGTAAAAATACAGTGGTACTATGATGAAAAAGGTACACTGGCCATCTTGTATGCTGTAAAAATACAGGGGTGCAGTGAAAATACAGGGGTTCTGTGAAAATAAAGCGGTCCTGGCCCTGTACTGTATACTAAAAATTACATGGGTGCTGTGATAATAAAGGATAACTGGCCCAGTCTTGTATGCTGTATAATTATAGGGGTGCTGTGAAAATACAAGGGTGCTGGCCCTGTACTGCATACTGTAAATTTTATGGGTGCTGTTGTTAAAATAATTGTACAATGGCCCTGTCTTGTATGCTGTAAAAATACAGGGGTGCCATGAAAATAAAGGTACACTGGCCCTGTCATGTATGCTGTAAAAATACAGGGGTGCATGAAAAATACAGGGGTGCTGTGAAACTTAGGTACACTTGTCCTGTCTTGTATGCTGTGAAAATACAGCTGTGCTTGCCCTATCCTGCATGCTGTAAAATTACAGGGTTCTTGTTTTTAAAATAAAGGTACACTGGCCATATCCTGTATGCTGTAAAAATGCAGGGGTGCTATGATAAAATAAGGTACACTGGCCGTCTTGTATGCTGTAAAAATACAGGGGTTCTGTGAAAATAAAGCGGTGCTGGCCCTGTCCTGTATAATGAAAATTACAGGGGTGCTGTGATAATAAAGGCAAACTGGCCCTGTCTTGTATGCTGTATATATACAGGGGTACTGTGAAAATACAGGGGTGCTAGCCCTGTCCTGTATGCTGTAAATTACAGGGATGCTGTGAATATAAATATACACTGGCCCTGTCTTGGATACTTAAAAAATAAAGAGGTGCATGGACTATACAAGGGGGCCGTGAAAATAAGGTACACTGCCCCTGTCGTATATGCTGTAATAATACAGGGGTGCTGTCCCTTTCCTGTATGCTGTAAAATTACATGGTTTCTGTTGTTAAAATAAAGGTACACAGTCCCTGTCCTGTATGCTGTAAAAATACAGGGGTGATGTGAAAATAATAGTACATTGGCCCTGTCTTGTATGCTGTAAAAATATAGGGGTGCATGAAAAATACAGGGGTGCTGTGAAAATAAGGTACAATGGCCCTGTCTTATATGCTGTAAAATACAGGGGTGATGTGAATATAAAGGTGCACTTGTCCTGTCTTGTATGCTGTGAAAATACAGGTGTGCTTGCCCTGTCCTGTATGCTGTGAAATTACAGGGGTCTTGTTAAAATAAAGGTACACTGGCCATGTCCTGTATGCTGTAAAAATACAGGGGTGCTGTGAAAGTAATAGTACATCAGCCATGTTTTGTATGCTGTAAAAATACAGGGGTACTTTGAACATACAGGGGTGCTGTGAAAATAAAGGTACACTGGCCCTTTCTTGAAAGCTGTAAAAATACAGGTGCTGTGAAAATACAGAGGTTCTGTTAAAATAAATATACAGAGGCCCTGTCTTGTATGCTGTATATATACAGGCGTGCTGTGAAAATACAGGGCTTCTGTCCCTGTCCTGTATGCTGTAAAAATACAGGGTTGCTGTGAAAATAAATATACACTGGCCCTGTCTTATATGCTGTAAAGAAAAGCGGTGCTGTATAAGTAAAGATACATTGGCCTAGTCTTGTATGCTTTAAAAATACAGTGGTGCTATGATAAAAAAGGTACACTGGCCGTCTTGTATGCTGTAAAAATACAGGGGTGCAGTGAAAATACAGGGGTTCTGTGAAAATAAAGCGGTTCTGGCCCTGTACTGTATACTAAAAATTACAGGGGTGCTGTGATAATAAAGGATAACTGGCCCAGTCTTGTATGCTGTATAATTATAGGGGTGCTTTGAAAATACAAGGGTGCTGGCCCTGTACTGCATACTGTAAATTTTATGGGTGCTGTTGTTAAAATAATTGTACAATGGCCCTGTCTTGTATGCTGTAAAAATACAGGAGTGCTATGAAAATAAAGGGACACTGGCCCTGTCATGTATGCTGTAAAAATACAGGGGTGCATGAAAAATACAGGGGTGCTGTGAAACGTAGGTACACTTGTCCTGTCTTGAATGCTGTGAAAATACAGCTGTGCTTGCCCTATCCTGTATGCTGTAAAATTACAGGGTTCTTGTTGTTAAAATAAAGGTACACTAGCCATATCCTGTATGCTGTAAAAATGCAGGGGTGCTGTGAAAATAAATATACACTGGCATTGTCTTGGATGCTGTAAAATTACAGGGGTGCTGTGAAAATTAATATACACTGGCCCTGTCATATATGCTGTAAAGAAAAGTGGTGCTGTAAAAATAAAGACACATTGGCCTAGTCTTGTATGCTTTAAAAATACAGTGGTGCTATGATAAAAAAAGGTACACTGGCCGTCTTGTATGCTGTAAAAATACAGGGGTGCAGTGAAAATACAGGGGTTCTGTGAATATATAGCGGTGCTGGCCCTGTCCTGTATACTGAAAATTACAGGGGTGCTGTGATAATAAAGGCAAACTGGCCCTGTCTTGTATGCTGTATATATACAGGGGTACTGTGAAAATACAGGGGTGCTAGCCCTGTTCTGTATGCTGTAAATTACAGGGATGCTGTGAATATAAATATACACTGGCCCTGTCTTGGATACTTAAAAAATAAAGAGGTGCATGGAAAATACAAGGGTGCTGTGAAAATAAGGTACACTGCCCCTGTTGTATATGCTGTAATAATACAGGGGTGCTGTCCCTTTCCTGTATGCTGTAAAATTACATGGTTGCTGTTGTTAAAATAAAGGTACACTGTCCCTGTCCTGTATGCTGTAAAAATACAGGGGTGATGTAAAAATAATAGTACTTTGGCCCTGTCTTGTATGCTGTAAAAATACACGGGTGCATGAAAAATTCAGGGGTGCTGTGAAAATAAGGTACAATGGCCCTGTCTTATATGCTGTAAAATACAGGGGTGCTGTGAATATAAAGGTGCACTTGTCCTGTCTTGTATGCTGTGAAAATACAGGTGTGCTTGCCCTGTCCTGTATGCTGTGAAATTACAGGGGTCTTGTTAAAATAAAGGTACACTGGCCATGTCCTGTATGCTGTAAAAATACAGGAGTGCTGTGAAAATACTAGTACATTGGCCCTGTTTTGTATGCTGTAAAAATACAGGGGTACTTTGAACATACTGCCCTCTCTTGGTTGTCGTCCTACCTTTCTGACCGTTCATTCTCTGTCTCCTCTCATGACTCCACCTCCCCCTCACTTCCACTAACTGTAGGGGTACCCCAAGGTTCTGTCCTTGGTCCTCTTCTCTTCTCTCTCTATACGTCCTCACTAGGTAAGCTCATTAGTTCTTTTGGTTTCCAATATCATCTCTATGCTGATGACACTCAAATCTATCTTTCCTCTCCAGACCTCTCCCCTACTCTCCTCACTCGTATCTCCAACTGTCTCTCTGCTATCTCTTCCTGGATGTCCCAGCGCTTTCTTAAACTTAACATGTCTAAGACCGAGCTGATCATCTTCCCTCCCTCCCGTATAACCTCACCTCCTACAATCTCATTATCTATTGATGGCACTACTATCTCCTCTACCCCCCAAGTGCGCTGTCTTGGAGTAATCCTTGACTTCTCCCTCTCCTTCAAACCACACATTCAGCACCTCTCACAAACCTGCCGTTTTCATCTAAAAAATATTTCCAGGATCAGACCCTTTCTGACCCAGGATGCTACTAAGACTCTTATCCACTCACTGGTCATCTCCAGACTGGACTACTGTAATCTCCTCCTGACTGGCATTCCTGACAAATACCTCTCTCCACTCCAATCTATCCTCAATGCTGCTGCCCGGCTCATTTTCCTCACCAAACACACTACATCCACCTCTCCTCTCTTACTAGACCTTCACTGGCTCCCCTTCCCTTTCAGAATCCATTTCAAGCTTCTCAAACTTGCTTACAAAGCCCTCACACACTCCTCTCCCATCTACATCTCTGATCTTATCTCGCTTTACACTCCCACCCGTCCTCTTCGCTCTGCTAATGCTCGCCGACTCTCCTGCCTACGGATTACTTCCTCCCACTCCTACCTCCAAGATTTTTCACGTGCTGCACCACTTCTCTGGAATTCCCTACCTCTCCCACTCAGACTCTCCACCTCTCTACAAAACTTCAAACGGGCTCTCAAGACCCACTTCTTCACCAAACCCAGCCAAATCTCATCCTAACCCTTTGTTCTACACTCTCTATGTACCCCAATTGTGTCACCCCTGTCTGTCTACCCCTCCCCTTTAGAATGTAAGCTCTCACGAGCAGGGCCCTCCTCCCTCATGTGCTTACCCTTTTCTTACTTTAATAATCTTCAGCTGCACCAAATCCAGCAGCCTTCTGCCACCTGATACTTATTCCAGTGTCATCTGCTGATGTAGCTATGTTTATTTACCCTGTACTTGTCCTATATTGTAGCCAACTGTAAGTTGCTGTTTTCCTAGTTGATTATTTGTTTATGTACTCTGTAATTGGGCGCTGCGGAACCCTTGTGGCGCCATATAAATAAAGGATAATAATAATAATAATAATAATACAGGGGTGCTGTGAAAATAAAGGTACACTGGCCCTTTCTTGTAAGCTGTAAAAATAGAGGTGCTGTGAAAATACAGAGGTTCTGTTAAAATAAATATACACAGGCCCTGTCTTGTATGCTGTATATATACAGGCGTGCTGTGAAAATACAGGGGTGCTAGCCCTGTCCTGTATGCTGTAAATTACAGGGATGCTGTGAATATAAATATACACTGGCCCTGTCTTGGATACTTAAAAAATAAAGAGGTGCATGGAAAATACAAGGGTGCTGTGAAAATAAGGTACACTGCCCCTGTCGTACATGCTGTAATAATACAGGGGTGCTGTCCCTTTCCTGTATGCTGTAAAATTACATGGTTGCTGCTGTTAAAATAAAGGTACACTGTCCCTGTCCTGTATGCTGAAAAAATATAGGGGTGCATGAATAATACAGGGCGTCTTATATGCTGTAAAATACAGGGGTGCTGTGAATATAAAGGTACACTTCTCCTCTCTTGTATGCTGTGAAAATACAGGTGTGCTTGTCCTGTCCTGTATGCTGTGAAATTACAGGGGTCTTGTTAAAATAAAGGTACACTGGCCATGTCCTGTATGCTGTAAAAATACAGGGGTGCTGTGAAAATAATAGTATATGGGCCCGGTTTTGTATGCTGTAAAATACAGGGGTGCTGTGAAAATAATAGTACATTGGTCCTGTTTTGTATGCTGTAAAAATACAGGGGTACTTTGAACATACAGGGGTACTATGAAAATAAAGGTACACTGGCCCTTTCTTGTAAGCTGTAAAAATACAGGTGCTGTAAAAATACAGAAGTTCTGTTAAAATAAATATACACAGGCCCTGTCTTGTATGCTGTATATATACAGGGGTGCTCTGAAAATACAGGGTTTCTGTCCATATCCTGTATGCTGTAAAAATACAGGGGTGCTGTGAAAATAAATATACACTGGCACTGTCTTGTATGCTGTAAAAATACAGGAGTGCCATGAAAATAAAGGTACACTGGCCCTGTCATGTATGCTGTAAAAATACAGGGGTGCTGTGAAAATAAGGTAACCGACCCTGTCTTAAATGCTGTAAAATACCGGGGTGCTGTGAAAATACTGGGGTGCTGTGAATATAAAGGTACACTTGTCCTGTCTTGTATGCTGTGAAAATAAAGAGGAGCTGGCACTGTCCTGTATGCTGAAAAAATACAGGGTGCTGTTGTTAAAATAAAGGTACACTGGCCCTGTCCTGTATGCTGTAAAAATACAGGGGTGCTTTAAAAATTCAGAGGTGCTGTGGAAATAATAGTACATTGGCCCATGTTTTGTATGCTGTAAAAATACAGGGGTACTTTGAACATACAGAAGTTCTGTTAAAACAAAGGTACACTGGCCCTGTCTTGTATGCTGTATATATACAGGGGTACTGTGAAAATACAGGGGTGCTAGCCCTGTCCTGTATGCTGTAAATTACAGGGATGCTGTGAATAATAAGAATTTACTTACCGATAATTCTATTTCTCGTAGTCCGTAGTGGATGCTGGGGACTCCGTCAGGACCATGGGGAATAGCGGGCTCCGCAGGAGACAGGGCACATCTAAAAAAGCTTTTAGGTCACATGGTGCGTACTGGCTCCTCCCCCTATGACCCTCCTCCAAGCCTCAGTTAGGTACTGTGCCCGGACGAGCGTACTCAATAAGGAAGGATCTTGAATCCCGGGTAAGACTCATACCAGCCACACCAATCACACCGTACAACTTGTGATCTGAACCCAGTTAACAGTATGATAACAAAACGAAGTAGCCTCTGAGAAGATGGCTCACAACAATAGTAATAACCCGATTTTTGTAACAATAACTATGTACAAGCATTGCAGACAATCCGCACTTGGGATGGGCGCCCAGCATCCACTACGGACTACGAGAAATAGAATTATCGGTAAGTAAATTCTTATTTTCTCTAACGTCCTAGTGGATGCTGGGGACTCCGTCAGGACCATGGGGATTATACCAAAGCTCCCAAACGGGCGGGAGAGTGCGGATGACTCTGCAGCACCGAATGAGAGAACTCCAGGTCCTCCTTAGCCAGAGTATCAAATTTGTAAAATTTTACAAACGTGTTCTCCCCTGACCACGTAGCTGCTCGGCAAAGTTGTAATGCCGAGACCCCTCGGGCAGCCGCCCAAGATGCGCCCACTTTCCTAGTGGAGTGGGCCTTTACAGATTTAGGCTGTGGCACGCCTGCCACAGAATGTGCAAGTTGGATTGTGCTACAGATCCAACGTGCAATCGTCTGTTTAGACGCAGGAGCACCCATCTTGTTGGGTGCATACAATATAAACAACGAGTCAGATTTTCTGACTCCAGCTGTCCTTGAAATATATATTTTTAATGCTCTGACAACGTCCAGTAACTTGGAGTCCTCCAAGTCGCTAGTCGCCGCAGGCACCACAATAGGCTGGTTCAAGTGAAAAGCCGAAACCACCTTAGGGAGAAATTGAGGACGTGTCTGCAATTCTGCCCTGTCCGAATGGAAAATCAGATATGGGCTTTTGTACGATAAAGCCGCCAATTCTGAAACTCTCCTGGCTGAAGCCAGGGCCAATAGCATGGTTACCTTCCATGTAAGGTACCGGTATTTTAAATCTACCGATTTTAAAGGCTCAAACCAATGAGATTTGAGAAAATTTAGAACCACGTTCAAATCCCACGGTGCCACTGGAGGCACTATTGGGGGTTGTATATGTAGTACACCTTTTACAAAAGTTTGTACTTCAGGCACTGACGCCAATTCTTTCTGGAAGAAAATTGATAAGGCCGAAATTTGAACTTTAATGGACCCCAATTTTAGGCCCATAGACAATCCTGCTTGCAGGAAATGTAAGAATCGACCCAATTGAAATTCTTCCGTTGGAGCCTTCTTGGCCTCACACCACGCAACATATTTTCTCCAAATGCGGTGATAATGTTGTGCGGTCACATCTTTCCTGGCTTTAATTAAAGTAGGAATAACTTCCTCAGGAATGCCCTTTTCTTTTAGAATCCGGCGTTCAACCGCCATGCCGTCAAACGCAGTCGCGGTAAGTCTTGGAACATACAAGGTCCCTGCTGAAGCAGATCCCTTCTTAGAGGTAGAGGCCACGGATCCTCCGTGAGCATCTCTTGAAGTTCCGGATACCAAGTTCTTCTTTGCCAGTCCGGAGCTACCAGTATTGTTCTTACTCCTCTTTTCCGTATAATTCTCAGTACCTTTGGTATGAGAGGCAGAGGAGGGAACACATACACTGACTGGTACACCCACGGTGTTACCAGAGCGTCCACAGCTATTGCCTGTGGGTCTCTTGACCTGGCGCAATACCTGTCCAATTTTTTGTTGAGGCGAGACGCCATCATGTCCACCTTTGGTTTTTCCCAACGGTTCACCATCATGTGGAAAACTTCTGGATGAAGTCCCCACTCTCCCGGGTGAAGATCGTGTCTGCTGAGGAAATCTGCTTCCCAGTTGTCCACTCCCGGGATGAACACTGCTGACAGTGCTACGACATGATTCTCCGCCCAGCGCAGAATCCTTGCAGTTTCTGTCATTGCACTCCTGCTTCTCGTGCCGCCTTGTCGGTTGACGTGGGCGACTGCCGTGATGTTGTCGGACTGGATCAACACCGGCTGACCCTGAAGCAGAGGTCTTGCTTGGCTTAGGGCATTGTATATCGCTCTTAGCTCCAGTATATTTATGTGAAGAGACTTCTCCAGGATTGACCACACGCCCTGGAAGTTTCTTCCCTTTGTGACTGCTCCCCAACCTCGTAGGCTGGCATCCGTAGTCACCAGGACCCAGTCCTGTATGCCGAATCTGCGGCCCACTAACAGATGGGCAGTCTGCAACCACCACAGGAGAGACAATCTTGTTCTCGGTGACAGTGTTATCCTCTGATGCATGTGCAGATGCGATCCGGACCATTTGTCCAGCAGATCCCATTGAAATGTCCGTGCATGGAATCTGATGAAAGGAATCGCTTTGTACGAAGCCACCATCTTTCCCAGGACTCTTGTGCATTGATGTACTGACACAGTTCCTGGTTTTAGGAGGTTCCTGACAAGTTCGGATAACTCCCTTGCTTTCTCTTCCGGGAGAAATACCTTTTTCTGAACCGTGTCCAGAATCATGCCCAGGAACAGCAGATGTGTTGTCGGGGTCAATTGAGATTTTGGAAGATTTAGAATCCACCCGTGTTGCCGAAGCACTACTTGTGTTAGTGCCACACCGACTTCCAGCTGTTCTCTGGACTTTGCCCTTATCAGGAGATCGTCCAAGTACGGGATAATTAATACGCCTTTTCTTCGTAGAAGAACCATCAGTTCGGTCATTACCTTGGTAAAGACCAGAGGAGCCGTGGACAAACCAAACGGCAGCGTTTGAAACTGATAATGACAGTCTTGTATCACGAACCTGAGATACCCTTGGTGTGAGGGGTAAATTGGGACATGTAGATAAGCATCTTTTATGTCCAAGGACACCATGAAGTCTCCTTCTTCCAGATTCGCTATCACTGCTCTGAGTGACTCCATCTTGAACTTGAATTTCTGTATGTACAGGTTCAAGGATTTCAGATTTAGAATAGGCCTTACCGAACCGTCCGGTTTCGGTACCACAAATAGTGTGGAATAATACCCTTTTCCTTGTTGTAGGAGGGGTACCTTGACTATCACCTGCTGTGAATACAGCTTGTGAATGGCTTCCAAAACCAACGTCCTTTCTGAGGGAGACGTTGGTAAAGCAGACTTTAGGAACCGGCGAGGGGGAGACCTTTCGAACTCCAGCATGTAACCCTGAGATATTATCTGCAGGACCCACGGGTCCACTTGTGAGTGAGCCCATTGATTGCTGAAAATCTTGAGCCGACCCCCCACCGTTCCTAAGTCCGCTTGTAAAGCCCCAGCGTCATGCTGATGGTTTTGTAGAAGCCGGGGCGGGCTTCTGTTCCTGGGCAGGGGCTGCTTGCTGCCCTTTCTTACCCTTTCCTCTGCCTCGCGGCAGATAAGACTGTCCTTTTGGTCGCTTTTTATAGGAGCGAAAGGACTGCGGCTGAAAAGACGGTGTCTTTTTCTGTTGGGAAGGAGTCTGAGGTAAAAAAGTGGATTTGCCGGCAGTTGCCGTGGCCACCAGGTCTGAAAGACAGACCCCAAACAATTCCTCTCCTTTGTATGGCAATACTTCCATATGCCTCTTGGAATCCGCATCACCTGACCACTGTCGCGTCCATAAACTTCTTCTGGCAGATATGGACATCGCGCTTACTCTTGATGCTAGAGTACAAACATCCCTCTGAGCATCTCGCATATAAAGAAAAGCATCCTTTAATTGCTCTAGAGTCAATAAAATACTGTCCCTATCCAGGGTATCAATATTTTCAGTCAGAGAATCCAACCACACTACCCCAGCACTGCACATCCAGGCTGAGGCTATTGCCGGTCGCAGTATAACACCCGTATGTGTGTATATACTTTTCAGTGTAGTTTCCAGCCTCCTATCTGCTGGATCCTTGAGGGCGGCCGTATCAGGAGACGGCAACGCCACTTGCTTTGATAAACGTGTGAGCGCCTTATCCACCCTAGGGGGTGTTTCCCAGCGCGCCCTAACCTCTGGCGGGAAAGGGTATAATGCCAATAACTTCTTTGAAATTAGCAATTTTCTATCGGGTGTAACCCACGCTTCATCACACACATCATTCAATTCCTCTGATTCTGGGAAAAATACAGGTAGTTTTTTCACCCCCCACATAATACCCCTTTTTGAGGTACCAGCAGCATCAGAGATCTGCAAAGCCTCCTTCATTGCCGTGATCATATAACGTGTGGCCCTATTGGAAAATACGTTTGTTTCTTCACCGTCGACACTAGATTCATCTGTGTCGGTACCCGTGTCGACAGACTGAGGTAAAGGACGTTTTACAGCCCCTGACGGTGTCTGAGACGCCTGAACCGGTACTAACTGGTTTGCCGGGCGTCTTTTTTCGTCAACTGACTTTTGTAATGTGCTGACATTATCACGTAATTCCATAACTAAAGCCATCCATTCAGGTGTCGACTCCCTAGGGGGTGACATTACCATCATCGGCAATTGCTCTGCCTCCACACCAACATCGTCCTCATACATGTCGACACACACGTACCGACACACAGCAGCCACACAGGGAATGCTCTAATCGAAGACAGGACCCCCTAGCCCTTTGGGGAGACAGAGGGAGAGTTTGCCAGCACACACCAAACAGCGCTATAAATGTATATAAACAACCCTAGAAGGTGTTGTTTACTATATATGCGCTCTTATATATAAATATAGCCAATTTATGCCCCCCTTCTCTCTGTTTTACCCTGTTTCTGTAGTGCAGTGCAGGGGAGAGTCCTGGGAGCCTTCCTCACCAGCGGAGCTGAGCAGGAAAATGGCGCTGAGTGCTGAGGAGAATAAGCTCCGCCCCCTTTTCGGCGGGCTTTTTCTCCCGGTTTTTAAGAACTGGCCTGGGTTAAAATACATACATATAGCCTTAATGGCTATATGTGATGTATTTATTTTGCCAATAAGGTACTTATATTGCTGCCCAGGGCGCCCCCAGCAGCGCCCTGCACCCTCCGTGACTAAGTCAGTGAGCCGTGTGACAACAATGGCGCACAGCTGCAGTGCTGTGCGCTACCTTCATGAAGACTGTGAAGTCTTCTGCCGCCTGTTTCCGGACCTCCGTTCTGCCGTCTTCTTCAGCGTCTGTAAGGGGGATCGGCGGCGCGGCTCCGGGACGAACCCCAGGCTGACCTGTGTTCCGACTCCCTCTGGAGCTAAGTGTCCAGTAGCCTAAGATTCCAATCCATCCTGCACGCAGGTGAGTTGGAAATCTCTCCCCTATGTCCCTCGTTGCAGTGATCCTGTTGCCAGCAGGAATCACTGAAATGAAACCTAAAAAAAACTTTTCTAAACAGCTCTTTAGGAGAGCCACCTAGATTGCACCCTCTCGGATGGGCACAAAAACCTAACTGAGGCTTGGAGGAGGGTCATAGGGGGAGGAGCCAGTACGCACCATGTGACCTAAAAGCTTTTTTAGATGTGCCCTGTCTCCTGCGGAGCCCGCTATTCCCCATGGTCCTGACGGAGTCCCCAGCATCCACTAGGACGTTAGAGAAATAAATATACACTGGCCCTGTCTTGGATACTTAAAAAATAAAGAGGTGCATGGAAAATACAACGGTGCTGTGAATATAAGGTACACTGCCCCTGTCGTATATGCTGTAATAATACAGAGGTGCTGTCCCTTTCCTGTATGCTGTACAATTACATGGTTGCTGTTGTTAAAATAAAGGTACACTGTCCCTGTCCTGTATGCTGTAAAAATACAAGGGTGATGTGAAAATAATAGTACATTGGCCCTGTCTTGTATGCTGTAAAAATACAGGGGTGCATGAAAAATACAGGGGTGCTGTGAAAATAAGGTACAATGGCCCTGTCTTATATGCTGTAAAATACAGGGGTGCTGTGAATATAAAGGTACACTTCTCCTGTCTTGTATGCTGTGAAAATACAGGTGTGCTTGCCCTGTCCTGTATGCTGTGAAATTACAGGGGTCTTGTTAAAATAAAGGTACACTGGCCATGTCCTGTATGCTGTAAAATACAGGGGTGCTGTGAAAATAATAGTACATTGGTCCTGTTTTGTATGCTGTAAAAATACAGGGGTACTTTGAACATACAGGGGTGCTATGAAAATAAAGGTACACTGGCCCTGTCTTGTAAGCTGTAAAAATACAGGTGCTGTAAAAATACAGAAGTTCTGTTAAAATAAATATACACAGGCCCTGTCTTGTATGCTGTATATATACAGGGGTGCTCTGAAAATACAGGGTTGCTGTCCCTATCCTGTATGCTGTAAAAATACAGGGGTGCTGTGAAAATAAATATACACTGGCACTGTCTTGTATGCTGTAAAAATACAGGAGTGCCATGAAAATAAAGGTACACTGGCCCTGTCATGTATGCTGTAAAAATACAGGGGTGCTGTGAAAATAAGTTACACCGGCCCTGTCTTAAATGCTGTAAAATACTGGGGTGCTGTGAAAATACTGGGGTGCTGTGAATATAAAGGTACACTTGTCCTGTCTTGTATGCTGTGAAAATAAAGAGGAGCTGGCACTGTCCTGTATGCTGAAAAAATACATGGGTGCTGTTGTTAAAATAAAGGTACACTGGCCCTGTACTGTATGCTGTGAAAATACAGGGGTGCTTTAAAAATTCAGAGGTGCTGTGAAAATAATAGTACATTGGCCCATGTTTTGTATGCTGCCATATGCTGTTTTGTACACTGCCAGAGAAGGTTGTAATGGCGGACTCAGTCAATGCATTTAAAAATGGGTTAGGCAAATTTCTAACAGAAAAAATAAGAATTTACTTACCGATAATTCTATTTCTCGTAGTCCGTAGTGGATGCTGGGGACTCCGTCAGGACCATGGGGATTAGCGGCTCCGCAGGAGACAGGGCACAAAAGTAAAAGCTTTAGGACTAGGTGGTGTGCACTGGCTCCTCCCCCTATGACCCTCCTCCAAGCCTCAGTTAGGATACTGTGCCCGGATGAGCGTACACAATAAGGAAGGATTTTGAATCCCGGGTAAGACTCATACCAGCCACACCAATCACACTGTACAACCTGTGATCTGAACCCAGTTAACAGCATGATAACAGAGGAGCCTCTGAAAAGATGGCTCACAACAATAATAACCCGATTTTTGTAACAATAACTATGTACAAGTATTGCAGACAATCCGCACTTTGGATGGGCAACCAGCATCCACTACGCACTACGAGAAATAGAATTATCGGTAAGTAAATTCTTATTTTCTCTGACATCCTAAGTGGATGCTGGGGACTCCATCAGGACCATGGGGATTATACCAAAGCTCCCAAACGGGCGGGAGAGTGCGGATGACTCTGCAGCACCGAATGAGAGAACTCCAGGTCCTCCTCAGCCAGGGTATCAAATTTGTAGAATTTTGCAAACGTGTTTGCCCCTGACCAAGTAGCAGCTCGGCAAAGTTGTAAAGCCGAGACCCCTCGGGCAGCCGCCCAAGATGAGCCCACCTTCCTTGTGGAGTGGGCATTTACAGATTTTGGCTGTGGCAGGCCTGCCACAGAATGTGCAAGCTGAATTGTACTACAAATCCAACGAGCAATCGTCTGCTTAGAAGCAGGAGCACCCAGCTTGTTGGGTGCATACAGTATAAACAGCGAGTCAGTTTTCCTGACTCCAGCCGTCCTGGAAACATATATTTTCAGGGCCCTGACAACGTCTAGCAACTTGGAGTCCTCCAAGTCCCTAGTAGCCGCAGGCACCACAATAGGTTGGTTCAGGTGAAACGCTGACACCACCTTAGGGAGAAACTGGGGACGAGTCCGCAGTTCTGCCCTGTCCGAATGGGAATTCAGATATGGGCTTTTGTGAGACAAAGCCGCCAATTCTGACACTCGCCTGGCCGAGGCCAGGGCCAACAGCATGGTCACTTTCCATGTGAGATATTTTAAATCCACAGATTTGAGAGGTTCAAACAAATGTGATTTGAGGAATCCCAGAACTACGTTGAGATCCAACGGTGCCACTGGAGGCACAAAAGGGGGTTGTATATGCAGTACTCCCTTGACAAACGTCTGGACTTCAGGAACTGAAGCCAATTCTTCCTGGAAGAAAATCGACAGGGCCGAAATTTGAACCTTAATGGACCCCAATTTTAGGCCCATAGACACTCCTGTTTGCAGGAAATGCAGGAATCGACCGAGTTGAAATTCCTCCGTGGGGCCTTCCTGGCCTCACACCACGCAACATATTTTCGCCAAATGCGGTGATAATGTTGTGCGGTCACCTCCTTCCTGGCTTTGACCAGGGTAGGGATAACCACTTCCGGAATGCCTTTTTCCTTTAAGATCCGGCGTTCAACCGCCATGCCGTCAAACGCAGCCGCGGTAAGTCTTGGAACAGACATGGTCCTTGCTGAAGCAAGTCCCTTCTTAGCGGCAGAGGCCATGGGTCCTCTGTGAGCATCTCTTGAAGTTCCGGGCACCAAGTCCTCCTTGGCCAATCCGGAGCCACGAGTATAGTTCTTACTCCTCTCCGTCTTATAATTCTCAGTACCTTGGGTATGAGAGGAAGAGGAGGGAACACGTACACTGACTGGTATACCCACGGTGTTACCAGAGCGTCCACAGCTATTGCCTGAGGGTCCCTTGACCTGGCGCAATACCTGTCCAGTTTTTTGTTGAGGCGGGACGCCATCATGTCCACCTTTGGTTTTTCCCAACGGTTTACAATCATGTGGAAGACTTCCGGATGAAGTCCCCACTCTCCCGGGTGGAGGTCGTGCCTGCTGAGGAAGTCTGCTTCCCAGTTGTCCACTCCCGGAATGAACACTGCTGACAGTGCTATCACATGATTTTCCGCCCAGCGAAGAATCCTTGCAGCTTCTGCCATTGCCCTCCTGCTTCTTGTGCCGCCCTGTCTGTTTACGTGGGTGACTGCCGTGATGTTGTCCGACTGGATCAGCACCGGTTGACCCTGAAGCAGAGGTCTTGCTAGGCTTAGAGCATTGTAAATTGCCCTTAGCTCCAGTATATTTATGTGGAGAGAAGTCTCCAGACTTGACCACACTCCCTGGAAATTCCTTCCCTGTGTGACTGCTCCCCAGCCTCTCAGGCTGGCATCCGTGGTCACCAGGACCCAGTCCTGAATGCCGAATCTGCGGCCCTCTAGTAGATGAGCACTCTGCAGCCACCACAGAAGAGACACCCTTGTCCTTGGAGACAGGGTTATCCGCTGATGCATCTGAAGATGTGATCCGGACCCTTTGTCCAGCAGATCCCACTGAAAAGTTCTTGCGTGAAATCTGACGGATGGAATCGCTTCCTAAGAAGCCACCATTTTTCCCAGGACCCTTGTGCAATGATGCACTGACACTTTTCCTGGTTTTAGGAGGTTCCTGACTAGCTCGGATAACTCCCTGGCTTTCTCCTCCGGGAGAAACACCTTTTTCTGGATTGTGTCCAGAATCATCCCTAGGAACAGCAGACGTGTCGTCGGAATCAGCTGCGATTTTGGAATATTTAGAATCTACCCGTGCTGTTGTAGCAGTACCCGAGATAGTGCTACTCCAACCTCCAACTGTTCCCTGGACTTTGCCCTTATCAGGAGATCGTCCAAGTAAGGGATAATTAAGACGCCTTTTCTTCGAAGAAGAATCATCATTTCGGCCATTACCTTGGTAAAGACACGGGGTGCCGTGGACAATCCAAACGGCAGCGTCTGAAACTGATAGTGACAGTTCTGTACTACGAACCTGAGGTACCCTTGGTGAGAAGGGCAAATTGGGACATGGAGGTAAGCATCCTTGATGTCCAAGGACACCATATAGTCCCCTTCTTCCAGGTTCGCTATCACTGCTCTGAGTGACTCCATCTTGAATTTGAACCTTTGTATGTAAGTGTTCAAAGATTTCAGATTTAGAATAGGTCTCACCGAGCCGTCTGGCTTCGGTACCACAAATAGTGTGGAATAATACCCCTTTCCCTGTTGTAGGAGGGGTACTTTGATTATCACCTGCTGGGAATACAGCTTGTGAATTGCTTCCAATACTGCCTCCCTGTCGGAGGGAGACGTTGGTAAAGCAGACTTCAGGAACCTGCGAGCGGGAGACGTCTCGAATTCCAATCTGTACCCCTGGGATACTACCTGTAGGATCCAGGGGTCCACTTGCGAGTGAGCCCACTGCACGCTGAAACTCTTGAGACGACCCCCCACCGCACCTGAGTCCGCTTGTAAGGCCCCAGCGTCATGCTGAGGACTTGGCAGAAGCGGTGGAGGGCTTCTGTTCCTGGGAAGGGGCTGCCTGCTGCAGTCTTTTTCCCTTTCCTCTACCCCGGGGTAGATATGACTGGCCTTTTGCACGCTTGCCCTTATGGGGACGAAAGGACTGAGGCTGAAAAGACGGTGTCTTTTTCTGCTGAGAGGTGACTTGGGGTAAAAAGGTGGATTTTCCAGCTGTTGCCGTGGCCACCAGGTCCGATAGACCGACCCCAAATAACTCCTCCCCTTTATACGGCAATACTTCCATGTGCCGTTTGGAATCCGCATCACCTGACCACTGTCGTGTCCATAAACATCTTCTGGCAGAAATGGACATTGCACTTACTCTTGATGCCAGAGTGCAAATATCCCTCTGTGCATCACGCATATATAGAAATACATCCTTTAAATGCTCTATAGTCAATAAAATACTGTCCCTGTCAAGGGTATCAATATTTTCAGTCAGGGACTCTGACCAAGCCACCCCAGCGCTGCACATCCAGGCTGAGGCAATCGCTGGTCGCAGTATAACACCAGTATGTGTGTATATACTTTTTAGGACATTTTCCAGCTTCCTATCAGCTGGCTCCTTGAGGGCGGCTGTATCCGGAGACGGTAACGCCACTTGTTTTAATAAGCGTGTGAGTGCCTTATCCACCCTAGGGGGTGTTTCCCAACGCGCCCTAACTTCTGGCGGGAAAGGGTATAATGCCAATAATTTCTTAGATATCAGCAATTTTTTATCGGGGGAAACCCACGCATCATCACACACTTCATTTAATTCATCTGATTCAGGAAAAACTACGGGTAGTTTTTTCACACCCCACATAATACCCTTTCTTGTGGTACTTGTAGTATCAGAAATATGCAAAGCCTCCTTCATTGCCGTGATCATGTAACGTGTGGCCCTACTGGAAAATACGTTTGTTTCTTCACCGTCGACACTGGAGTCAGTGTCTGTGTCTGTGTCGACCGACTGAGGTAATGGGCGCTTTAGAGCCCCTGACGGTGTTTGAGACGCCTGGACAGGCACTAACTGATTTGCCGGCTGTCTCATGTCGTCAACAGTTTTTTGTAAAGTGCTGACACTATCACGTAATTCCTTAAATAAGACCATCCAGTCAGGTGTCGACTCCCTAGGGGGTGACATCACTAATACAGGCAATTGCTCCGCCTCCACACCATTTTCCTCCTTATACATGTCGACACACGCGTACCGACACACAGCACACACACAGGGAATGCTCTGATAGAGGACAGGACCCCACTAGCCCTTTGGGGAGACAGAGGGAGAGTTTGCCAGCACACACCAGAGCGCTATATATGTATAGGGACAACCTTATAAGTAAGTGTTTCACCCTTATAGCTGCTAAAATATGTTTATATGCCAAATTAGTGCCCCCCCCCTCTCTTTTTTACCCTGTTTCTGTAGTGTAGTGACTGCAGGGGAGAGACAGGGAGCTTCCCTCCAGCGGAGCTGTGAGGGAAAATGGCGCTTGTGTGCTGAGGAGATAGGCTCCGCCCCCTTCACGGCGGCCTTTCTCCCGCTTTTTATGAGGTAAAATGGCAGGGGTTAAATACATCCATATAGCCCAGGAGCTATATGTGATGTATTTTTAGCCACAGATAGTGTTTTCATTGCGTCTCAGGGCGCCCCCCCCAGCGCCCTGCACCCTCAGTGACCGGAGTGTGAAGTGTGCTGAGAGCAATGGCGCACAGCTGCAGTGCTGTGCGCTACCTTTATTGAAGACAGGATGCCTTCTGCCGCCGATTTCTGGACCTCTTCACTCTTCTGGCTCTGTAAGGGGGCCGGCGGCGCGGCTCCGGGACCCATCCATGGCTGGGCCTGTGATCGTCCCTCTGGAGCTAATGTCCAGTAGCCAAGAAGCCCAATCCACTCTGCACGCAGGTGAGTTCGCTTCTTCTCCCCTTAGTCCCTCGATGCAGTGAGCCTGTTGCCAGCAGGACTCACTGAAAATAAAAAACCTAAGTCTAACTTTTACTCTAAGCAGCTCAGGAGAGCCACCTAGATTGCACCCTTCTCGGCCGGGCACAAAAACCTAACTGAGGCTTGGAGGAGGGTCATAGGGGGAGGAGCCAGTGCACACCACCTAGTCCTAAAGCTTTTACTTTTGTGCCCTGTCTCCTGCGGAGCCGCTAATCCCCATGGTCCTGACGGAGTCCCCAGCATCCACTTAGGACGTCAGAGAAAGACATACAAGGATATAGCCTTTAACCTAAATAGATTAGGGAATGCAATATAATTCAGGTTGAATTCGATGGACTACTAGTCTTTTATCAACCTCACCGACTATGTTACTATGTTACTATGTTATTGAGGTTAATAATACTGTAGGATCAAAAATACCCCCAAATTCGGTGATTTTAGCTGTTTTTATGTTTGTTTGTTTTTAATCCAGAGCCAAAACGAAAACCAGAAAGGGTGATCTTGGCAAAACCAATCCATATCCAAAACACGACTGGAGATCCAGATCCAAGATCGAAACACAAAACCCGCAAAGTGTCCACTTCACATCTCTAGTTTTCACTATATTAGCTAAAGGTTCATTTTAAACCAGCCCATGAACCACACTATTAGGGATGTGACTAGACATTTGAGGGCCCCAAAGCAAATGTTTGCAAAGGTACGCATGTTCATAATAAGGATTAACAAAAACACATAAACAACCCCTAAACTGTTATGCCCAAAGCAGCTGCTACCATGTTTGTTACACCTTTATGCAACATTTCCTTCAGGTATCCCATTGAACTAGCATGTTCCACTCTCTGATACAGGACCAGTGTTCCATCCATCTCCATACGTTGGATATCTATGACACTAGAGGATACACAGAGCCACTGTAGTAGTCTATTTTATGTCTTCTCATGCAACCACCATTTTTATAGTCATTTATTCCAATAATGTGTTTTAACTTATTTATTCCATTTACAGTTTTGATAAATGACACTAAAGTGTAGAGATTCATCATATGACAACTATACTGTGAAATACTCTTCCAAACCTCCCCACAGGTGCTGTGCAGAAACCATTACCTGAAGCATCACAAGAGAATGGTAGATTCCCTCCTTGCTCATGAGCTCATCATGCGACCCTTGCTCCACAATCACACCTCCATGAAAGGTAGCGATGACATCAGCTGTCCTGATAGTAGACAGTCTATGGGCTATCATAATAGTGGTCCGACCAGCCCTGGCCTTAAAAGTAATAACAAAGCAATAATTACACACTAATACACTATATTATGCAATTTCTCTATAGGAGTATATGTGCATGTGTTATGTTACCGTATCTAAGGCAGCTTGTACTATAGCTTCACTTTGTTTGTCCAAAGCTGATGTTGCTTCATCAAGAAGCAGAATTTTGGGATTTCTTACGAGAGCTCGTGCTATAGCGATCCTCTGCTTCTGTCCGCCACTCATCTGGGCTCCTCTCTCACCAACCATTGTGTTAAATTGCTGCAGAAAGAACTTTAATTAAATAAGTTGACTAGTTTCTTTATGATTACTTAGTTACATATGTCCAGCACTTTATACAGTATAAGCATCTTTAAAGTATTTATAGTGAAAGCAAATGTAATTCAACTGCACTTGTTTTGTGAAGATTTTATTGTTAGACTACTTTTCTGTGAGAGCAAACCTGGTTATTACAGCATCATAATGCTGTTTTATATTTTAACCTGTGGTCAGGGATGGTTTTGACCTTTGCTGGGTCCAAGGCATAAAAAAAAAAAAAAAAAAAAGAAATTTTGTCACTTGTATAAAATGTCCTACAGTATATCACAGTGGGTATAATTCAGATGCGTTTGTTTGGTGCTGCTGTCACTGCTGCTTTCTTGCAAACAGCATTGGTTGTTCTGTATGGTAATGCAGCAGGAGGCATCTATTATAAGCAGAAGCATCCTGCTACAGTAGTGATCCGACCTTCTATCCTAGAACACAGCTTTGAATTAGTGGACTCACAATCGATTGGCTTGCGGCACCCATGGTACCAAGCAAGCCATCTGTCGCAGAGGCCAGGAAATTTCTGTGAAACCATGGAGGTCCCTGGTCTCTTCCCTTCCTCTAAACATTGGCGACTTGCCTACTTTTTGGGAAACAAAGGTCATTGCAGCCAGAACCATCATTGGTATGAAACTGTGCAATAGTGTACCATCAATGATTCCTGCTGGTGGCGGCACAGGGCGACTGGCTGACATCCTAGTAGCTCTGTGCTGCAGTGTAAGCCTAAAAAAATGTATTGAGCCCACGTCTACCATCTGTGGTGAAAAGCTGTATCTCCACCATCGATGGTAAAACCATCTAATATCTGCGTCTGACCATTGATGGGTTCATGTGCCCGTGAATAGCTTTCAAGAAAGTCTAATAAGTTTGAATTTTCAAATTGTCCACAAAAGAAATGAAGTGCTGCTTTCTCACACTAATAGTGGTGGCGTGTGGAGCCTCAATCACTGACAGTCTGCTGCTGATATGCGTCCTATGTGTCAGGACCAGCTCACGCACATGCAGAATGGTTCTTACACATGTGAAAAAATTGGTACTTTGTGACAATGGGAGCACCTCCAACCAAATCTGAATCAGGCCCACTGTGTCTGGCAACAACACTAGTACTACAAAAGCTTGTAATCACCCCTTGGAAAGCTGCCGGCATTCCTACATCAAAGGAGTGAATATTTGTCTCTGAACAGAGCATGCTCAGAGAGGGTGAACAGGCAACAGCAGACCCTAGCACAACATAGGGGTCTATTCATGAAGCAGTGCAAAGAGTGGAAAAGTGAGCCAGTGGAGAAGTTGCCTATGGAAACCAATCAGCTGCTCTGTACAATTGTATAGTATGCAAATTATAAATGTTACTTCAATGCTAATTGGCTGCTATGGGAAACTTCTCCACTTGCTCACTTTCTCCACAATTTTCATTGTTTCATGAATAGACCCTTAATGTTTTAGGGATACTACTGATACACACTGACTGCATCAATAGATGCTCACAAGCTGGTTTCTACCCCATGGTCTCCTTTGTTTGGGAACAAGGTAATAGAAAGGAGATGACCTGATCAGTCTTGCAAAGGGGACTATAACAGAAGGGGAATATTTATATTTGTGGAAAATGGCGGATACATATCAACCAATGTTGCCACTTTTTGCAGAAAATATTCTTTTGCACTGAATCAAGCATGAAGAACCGGATCAATCATGATAAAACAGATGACCCAGTGAAGAAGTCCTTTGGGATCCAAAAAGGACTGCATGTCTTTTGCAGATGTTGAAAAGCTGAATCTTGCACTGACCCATATTCCCTCGGTAAAAAGGGTAGACTCACTGGAACAGGTACAGTAAGTACTGAGTAATATTAGGTTATATTGTTAATGTAACGGGCCCAGAGTCTTTAAAAATAAATAAATAAATGAAACAAACAAAATAAAAAGAAATAAAATAATTAAATTAAAGAAAAATAAAGACAAATGTGAGGTTTTCAAATCTTTACTGAGCATGTGCAATGGGGAATCTTGTCTTTACTGTGAAGAATGACATGGTGGGAGACAGAAGTCTCCTACTTAGCTCAAGAGAGACCTGAAGTTACTCACTGATAAAACCACTGTTCCAGCATCCTGCACTGCTACCTACATACAGTCATTGGCTGGTGAACTGTATGAAACCCCACTCTGCTCAAGCTCTGCTCTATCACCATTGTACAAGTAACAGTGAGTAAGGCTGTACCTGCTATCTATTAATAAACCAACGCCACTGGTCCATGTAACTTGGCATAGTTTGTTCATAGTTTGAGGCATCTGCTTATGTGTGCCTATATCACACTGCAATATCAACACATGCACACATCATTTCCAACAGATTATAGGCCAAGGTACAGTATTAGGAAACCCAGAGCAGCACACATCATGTGTAGTGCAGAGTACCATAGAACAAAGAGTGAAGAAAGTACAGAGTGTTTTCAGTAAAATGTGGCAGTATGGAAGTTGTTTAGTGCACAAAAGCTGCATACAGAAGTTTTGTCTGTAAGATGCATGAATACAGTATCTACAGTACACCTATAAAGGGGTTCATCAAGCTAAATGGTGCGCAGAAGGATACACCCTGGACGTTTGCTAAGGAAAAACAATTTAAGCATGAAAGATTGTGGAAGGTTACAATAGATTCTGGTGCAGATGCAAGCACAGATGATGCAGAGGGGGCCATGGGCACTATTTTTTAATTGTGGAGTCATTTCCCAAATCAGTAAGCATAGCAACAAAACCATTTGAGATACTACATTCAGTTGGAAGTAAGGTCTGTAAGTTCATAGAGATACTTTTTGACATGTTATGATGATTTCACAAAGATAACACGTATACTTCAACAAAGAGAAATCTGAAGTGGTGAAAAAGATTGCAGGCTACAAAAGTCATGTAGAAAATAAAACAGTTCACAGACTCAAGACCTTTATATCTGATAATGGTGGAAAATATCTCAACAGAGAAGTGAAACAATTCTTATGAAAATATGAAATAGAGCATAAATTGATCATTGTCTATACTCCTGAGCAAAATGGTGTAAGTGAACGAGTATACCAGACAATAGTAGTGAAAGCAAGATGCATGCTGAAGGATGCAGGCCTAGAGAAACAGTTTCAGGCAGAAGCAGTGTCCACAGCACTTTATATCAAAAATTGGTCTCCTACAGTTGTCCTAAAGGACTTAACACCTATTGAAGCACGGTCAAGAGAAACCCTGTGTAAAGCATCTTGGAAGTACTACCTATGTCCATAAACCAAAGGAAAGAATGCACAAGCTGGATTTAAAATCAGTGAAATTCATCATGTTTGGCTACTGCCATAACAGCAAGAGTTACAGATTATGGAATCCAAATACCAAAAAGCTAGATATGTTATATGTAAAGACATAGCACAAGTTGTAGAAAAGCTGGATGTTGATATGCAGATCAAGTATGTGTCACTGAAAATGCTGCCAGTAGCTGGAGATATATTTGAGTCAGAGACCATCAGCATGGAAGTTCAACCACAAAAGAGATCTTCTGCAAGATAAAATATTGGCAAAGCATCTAAAAGGTATTTTTAAGAATTTGCAAACATTGCAGTCAGTGATCCTCAAGATACAGTATCCAGAAACCAAAACTAAAGTCTTAATGGTGTGACTGGAAATCCAAGACAGGCAATGAGTCTTTGCAAGATTTAAAAACCATGAGTGTGAAAGAGATGGTGTCGGGATCCTGGCACTTGGAATGCCAGCAGTCAGAATATCAACAACATCCTGATGCTCAGAATCCCGACACCCACTAAGTAAGTATGCTAACCTTAATCCTTACCCTCCCTAGCCCTCCTTACTTGTAGCCTGACCCTAAGGCCTCAAAGCCTAACCCTGACCCTACCTAATGGTGCCTAACACTAACCTTCCAGCATTGCAATTTATGTTGGGATCCCGGCGCCAGTATTACAAGCAGTGTCGGGATTCCAGCATTGGTATTCCATCTGCTGGGATTCTGAATACCAGGATCCTGACCAGATCTTAAAAAAAGCATCAAGAATCATGATATTGACAGTAATACATTCACAAATTTGTGAGTCGAGATACTGTTGTTGTGGCACATGCTGTCAGTAAGGAAGTTTTACAAATGTATCTTTCAAGAAGGCCAAGCTTAAGTAATATTATATATTGAATCCTTTTCATGTGTGTAATCCGATTTGTTTTACAGTTCACTACAAAAAATGTGATATTAAATGTTTGAGTAACATGGAGATGTTTGTAGTTAGGGGGTGTTGAAAGAGGAGTGTGCTACTGCACATACTCTAGTCTTCCTGTTCTCCATGGATGCTTAATAAACTAGCCCAAGATGACAACCATTAACTCCACTGAGCATGTGCAGGGGCCATTTTGCCGTTATTGTGAAGAGTGTGACACAGGTCCCTGTAGAGGCCTGCTATTACCTGCTGGAAAAAACAGCTGTTCCAGCATCCTGCACTGCTTCCCACTACCCATAAATACTCACTGTTGTGGGAGCACACCACTCCGCTGAAGCTCCACTCCATCACTAGAGTACATCTAACAGTGAATATGGTTGTACCTGTTATCTGTCAAAAAGCTAACAACATTGGTTAAGTAACTGGGATGTTCATAGTTTGAGTTATCTGCTGGTGTGTTCCTATATAACTTTGCAAGATAAACACCTGTACAACCTGGGCTGCAGCGCTGACTACCTAGTGCAGGGGGGGGGGGGGCCCTAAGCACATATAAACATGCATGTGAATACGTATGTAATATATATATATAATATGGGATTGGCAGTGGTGCATGTATCATAAGCGCCATTCAGAAACAGGAACTCAGCATTAGGCTTCACTCTCCTAAACCCACCCCCATACTCCTGTGAATCTAGCCTATAAGAGTCTCGGTGCGGGCTTAGGAGAGTGAATTTTAATGCCGAGTCCCAGGTTCTGTATGGCAGCTGTGATATACAGTGCCACTGACAATCCTGAATACACTGCCAACACATATATTACATACATCTTTATATGTATGTTTATATGTGCTTAGAAGTTTTTTGATGATCATCTCATGGTTGTCAGGAATCGACTTACCAAGCTGACATCCGTCCGCCGCTGCGGACTCCGTCCTGGCTCCCTGCGGTCACCTGTCACCTATGCCCCTGCCATGGGACATCATCAAGGGCCTGGGAACACTCCTGAGACAGCGGGCATGTAGCGCGCCGCGTCCCTGCTAGGCCGCAGCGTGGGCGCCGCCATGACAGTCTGTAAACAGCCAGTATACTGCGGCCAATCCGGTGCTTGGCCGCACCCACTTTCCTTCACTCATCCAATCCCTGTGCACCATGGGGTACATAAGAGACTGCAGGATCAGTCTGCAGGCATCCTGGACTTTGTGTCACTCCAGCGACCCATGTGAAAGGATCTGTTCCTGTTCCTCCTGTGTTCCTGGTTCTCTGGTTAAGAACTTGTACTCCTGGTTACTCTGCACAGCTCCGTGGAACTTCAAGGCCCAGCAATACCTGCAACCTGCAAACAAGGCTTCACACTCATCACCACCTTGTGTGCTTCAGCCTGCAGTTGAAGACTGACTCCAGGTGTGTTTCATTCCTCCACCTGTGATACAGCTTGCTGCTGCCAGTGCCTCATCACCTGCACTGTGAAGTCAGACTCCTGCCTCTGCTCAGGTTTGCCATTCTACACCTTGCTGCCTAAGTTTCCTGTTTTAAAACCTGCACTGGTTTCCAAACCAGAACCATTTCACAAGCACTTGTTCCTCTGTTTATATATTACCGGATATTATTTTCTCAAGTCATCTGTCATCCATTGCCATAGACTTTCAGTTATCATACTGAGTGATTGACTTTATTCATCTGTTATTATTGTTTCTGCTACCATTCTGTATTATATCATCTGCCAAATAAAATACCATTGCGCTCATGCGCAGGAACGTTATCCAGCCTCCTCGTTTTCTCCCATCTACCTCCACTGACCCACTAGCGCCCCCTCCGGGGACACAGCCCAAACACAATCTGACAGTAAGTCCAGGATCGATGGACTCGGATGGTGGACGGAGTGTGGGGTCAGAGGCCTTGCAAAATCTGGTCTCCCGTCTGGATGGTCAAGAGGTTGCGCAGCAGCAGATGCTTCAATTCCTGCAAGGGATGTCCTCCCGATTAGATACACTACAGCAATCCCTGCCTAGTGTACTCTCTCCTACTGTTCCTGCTACTCCAGCACCTGCCAGTGCTGTGAGTTCTTCTATGCCGGCTGCATCAGCTCCAGTGTCACGTCTGCACCTGCCCGTGCCGAGCAAGTATGATGGCAGTCCTAAGTTATGTCGCGGGTTTCTCAACCAATGTGAAATACAGTTTGAGTTATTGCCACATAATTTCCCCACGCCAAGATCCAAGGTTGCCTACATCATCTCCTTACTCTCTGGATCTGCTCTGAGTTGGGTGTCTCCTCTGTGGGAATGTGCTGACCCTCTGATTAACAACTACACAGACTTCGTGTCGACCTTCAGACGGATCTTTGACGAGCCTGGTCGTGCAACATCAGCTTCGGCAGACCTGATCCAACTTCGTCAAGGTGCTCGAAGCATGGGACAATATGTCATCCAGTTCCAGACGTTGGCTGCAGAGATTCAGTGGAACAACCAAGCTCTGGTAGCAGCTTTCTGGCACGGACTCTCGGATCGGATCAAGGATGAACTGGCGACCCGTGACATTCCTGTTCAACTGTCTGATCTGATCTCCCTGTGCATTAAGTTGGACTCTCGCATCCGCGAACGCAATAATGAACGCGCTCGGAGTGAGCCACGCAGATCAAGGTTCATACCTTCTGTACAGTTCCAGTCTCCCTCTTCTGACGAGCCTATGCAGATAAATAGGTCCCGCCTAACTCCTGAAGAGCGGGCAAGAAGAATACGGGAGAGACTCTGCCTATACTGTGCTGCTGCGGGCCATCAGATTAACTCCTGCACGGTGCGTTCGGGAAACGCCAGATCCTGACTTGTAAAGGAGGAGTCAAGTTAGGATCTTTCAGTCAAGCTCCTTCTCAACAAGACCTCATTCTTCCAGTGACGCTAGAGACTCCAGTTGGGCTCCAGTCTGCGTCAGCATTAGTGGACTGCGGTGCTGCAGGAAACTTTATCACCCAAGCTGCGGTAAATAAATTTTGCCTATCTACCTGTGAACTTTCTTGTCCAGTTTACATTACTGCTGTGGATGGTAGTCGAATCTCCAAGGGGAACATTTCTCATCAAACTGTTCCAGTGGTTCTGGGAGTTGGATTTCTCCATTCTGAACTGATCAAGTTCCTGGTCATCCCTCAAGCCACCCAGGAGATTGTCTTGGGCATGCCCTGGCTCCAGCTACATAATCCACAGTTTGACTGGTCAACGTTGCAGCTTACCTCATGGGGTTCACATTGTCATCAATCCTGCTTAGCCCAAGTGTGTCCCATTAAGTCTACCGAAGTAAAGACACAGTCAAGTCTCCCAGCAGCTTATCAAGACTTCTCAGACGTCTTCTGTGAAAAGGCTGCTGATATCCTGCCGCCCCATAGGGAATGGGATTGTCCCATCGATCTCCTTCCTGGCAAGAAGCCACCTAGGGGGCGCACCTACCCGTTGTCTGTTCCTGAAACTGAGGCGATGAGTAATTACATCAGAGAGAATCTTCAGAAGGGATTCATCCGTCCGTCATCATCTCCCGCTGGTGCAGGTTTCTTCTTTGTTAAAAAG
Organism: Pseudophryne corroboree; assembly: GCF_028390025.1. Classification (NCBI taxonomy): domain Eukaryota; kingdom Metazoa; phylum Chordata; class Amphibia; order Anura; family Myobatrachidae; genus Pseudophryne; species Pseudophryne corroboree. The sequence continues at coordinate 140,673,809 of NC_086448.1, read as the reverse complement.
AAGGATGGAGGACTGCGTCCATGCATTGACTATCGGGGTCTCAATGACATTACCATCAAGAATAGTTATCCATTACCACTCATTACCGAATTATTTGACAGAGTTAAAGGAGCCCGCATCTTCACCAAGTTAGATCTCCGCGGTGCCTATAATCTCATCAGAATCCGGAGTGGTGACGAGTGGAAGACAGCTTTCAACACTCGAGATGGCCATTATGAATACCTGGTAATGCCATTTGGGTTGAGTAATGCTCCAGCAGTGTTCCAACACTTTGTGAACGAAATCTTTCGTGATGTCCTGTATAAGTACCTCGTTGTTTACTTAGATGATATCCTTATCTTCTCCCAAGACCTTCCATCTCATCGTCTACAAGTTTGTGAAGTTCTCCGACGTCTTCGTGAGAACCGGCTCTACGGGAAACTATCTAAATGCACCTTTGAAGTTCCCTCTATACCCTTCCTGGGTTATATAATTTCCGGATCGGATCTTCAGATGGACCCGACAAAATTGGAAGCTATTGCCAATTGGTCCATTCCAAACTCTCTCAAGTCTATCCAGCGATTCCTGGGTTTCGCCAACTACTATAGAAAATTTATTCGAGGATTCTCCACTCTCATCGCTCCTATTACCAACCTGACTCGGAAAGGGGCAGACCATTCCAACTGGTCAGAAGAAGCCTTGGCAGCCTTCCAGAAGATCAAGCTAGCCTTTATGTCTGCTCCAGTGCTGTCTCAGCCAGATGTCAACAGACCATTCGAGTTGGAGGTAGATGCCTCTACAGTTGGGGTTGGAGCTGTTCTCTCCCAGAAGGGATCCGATGGGAAAGTCCACCCTTGTGGATTTTATTCTCGAAAGTTTCTTCCTGCAGAAGCTAACTACTCCGTGGGAGATCAAGAACTACTGGCGATCAAGCTGGCTCTCGAGGAATGGAGATATCTCCTAGAAGGGGCCAAACATCCGTTTAATATCTACACGGATCATAAAAACCTGCTATATTTAAAGGCAGCTCAGTGCCTTAACCCTCGCCAGTCCAGGTGGGCTATGTTTTTCTCACGTTTTAATTTCAAGCTTCATTTCCGCCCAGGTTCGCAGAATGTGAAAGCCGACGCGTTATCCCGATCCATGGAATCTGAAGAAGGAACATCTGACTCAGTGCCACATTCCATCCTGAGTCCCGTGGTTTTCGCTGCATCTCAAGTCTCCCCAGCTCCTCCTCCTGGTAAGACTTTTGTTTCCCCAGATCTCCGTCCCAAGTTGCTATCTTGGGCCCATCAATCCAAGTTCACTGGTCATCCTGGGGTCCTGAAGACCTTCAAGTTCCTTTCTGCTACATATTGGTGGCCAAAGATGAAAATGGACATCCAGGATTTCGTGGCATCCTGTCCTAAATGTGTGCAGCACAAGACTCCTCGTCAGTCTCCAGCAGGTCAGTTACAACCACTGTCTATCCCTAGTCGTCCCTGGTCACACCTGTCCATGGATTTTATCACCGACCTTCCTCCTTCTCAAGGACATAATACCATTTGGGTTGTAGTGGACAGATTCACCAAGATGGCTCATTTTGTTCCTCTCCAGGGTCTCCCTTCTGCCCCAAAACTTGCCCAAATCTTCCTACGGGAGATTTTCCGCTTACATGGTTTACCCTCTGAAATAATATCTGACCGGGGGGTACAGTTTGTAGCGAGGTTTTGGAGGGCCCTCTGTTCTGCCATGCAGGTCAAACTGAAGTTTTCATCTTCATACCATCCTCAGACGAATGGGCAGACAGAGAGGGTCAATCAAGAACTTGAGACTTTCTTAAGATTATATGTTTCATCTTCCCAGGATGACTGGTTCGATCTGCTCCCATGGGCCGAGTTTGCCCACAACTTTCGATACCATACTGCCACTGAAACGACACCATTCTTTGCAGTATATGGGCAACATCCCCGTGTACCTGATTTCCAAGAACTCCCTCATATGGATGTTCCTGCTGCCACTACTGCTCTGACTCAGTTTTCATCTATTTGGAGAAAAATTCACGTTTCCCTCAAAAAGGCCTCCAGTCGGTACAAGGTCTTTGCCGACCGCAAGAGACGTGCGGTTCCCCATTTGAAACCTGGGGACAAGGTTTGGCTATCAACCCGTAACCTCCGTCTCAGGGTCCCATCCATGAAGTTTGCACCACGCTTCATTGGTCCTTACCCTGTCGAAAGAGTCATCAACCCAGTGGCCTATAAATTAAAGTTACCATCTTCCCTTCGTATACCTAACGCTTTTCATATTTCTCTCCTCAGACCTCTAGTCCTAAACCGCTTTCAGAATACTCTTCCAGTAGGTCCCAAGGTTCGAACTCAGCGGGGCGTGGAATTCGAGATCAACAAAATTCTGGACTCCCGTTGTCGGTATGGACGTCTCCAGTACCTGGTCGATTGGTCCGGTTATGGCCCAGAGGAGAGAAGTTGGGTGAATTCGTCCGATGTCCATGCTCCTAGGTTGGTCCGTGTCTTCCACAGCACTCATCCCTCCAAACCACGTGGGTGTTCGGTGTCCACCCCTAAAGGAGGGGGTACTGTCAGGAATCGACTTACCAAGCTGACATCCGTCCGCCGCTGCGGACTCCGTCCTGGCTCCCTGCGGTCACCTGTCACCTATGCCCCTGCCATGGGACATCATCAAGGGCCTGGGAACACTCCTGAGACAGCGGGCATGTAGCGCGCCGCGTCCCTGCTAGGCCGCAGCGTGGGCGCCGCCATGACAGTCTGTAAACAGCCAGTATACTGCGGCCAATCCGGTGCTTGGCCGCACCCACTTTCCTTCACTCATCCAATCCCTGTGCACCATGGGGTACATAAGAGACTGCAGGATCAGTCTGCAGGCATCCTGGACTTTGTGTCACTCCAGCGACCCATGTGAAAGGATCTGTTCCTGTTCCTCCTGTGTTCCTGGTTCTCTGGTTAAGAACTTGTACTCCTGGTTACTCTGCACAGCTCCGTGGAACTTCAAGGCCCAGCAATACCTGCAACCTGCAAACAAGGCTTCACACTCATCACCACCTTGTGTGCTTCAGCCTGCAGTTGAAGACTGACTCCAGGTGTGTTTCATTCCTCCACCTGTGATACAGCTTGCTGCTGCCAGTGCCTCATCACCTGCACTGTGAAGTCAGACTCCTGCCTCTGCTCAGGTTTGCCATTCTACACCTTGCTGCCTAAGTTTCCTGTTTTAAAACCTGCACTGGTTTCCAAACCAGAACCATTTCACAAGCACTTGTTCCTCTGTTTATATATTACCGGATATTATTTTCTCAAGTCATCTGTCATCCATTGCCATAGACTTTCAGTTATCATACTGAGTGATTGACTTTATTCATCTGTTATTATTGTTTCTGCTACCATTCTGTATTATATCATCTGCCAAATAAAATACCATTGCGCTCATGCGCAGGAACGTTATCCAGCCTCCTCGTTTTCTCCCATCTACCTCCACTGACCCACTAGCGCCCCCTCCGGGGACACAGCCCAAACACAATCTGACAATGGTACTTAGGTAATTTAGAAGAATATTGTGAGATCTCCTGTGTTAGCCATTACATACATCTGTATGAAACTAAAAGCATAATTTCTGCATGGTTATCAAAACAATGATTGATAGATATAACCTTAAGTAACAGAGAGGCATGGAGTCCCTTGCAAGTAATGCCTCAGCAAGGGAACCTGCTTCTTCGTATCTGCAGAAATGAAGAAAACCCAGTTAAAGAGAAAGTCACAGATGCGGCTACCACTCACCAATGACAATGCATGCAAGTGGCGTGGAAGATCTGAAAGTTCTGGCAAGGCTCTCTTCTATATCTTGAAATAGTTCTGCTATGGGTTGTTATAGTGTAGATTAATTTGGGAACCTTGTCAATAATAGCCTTATAATTGTGGTGAGGCTGCTATCTAATATTGCAAAGTCTTAAATAAATATTTATAATAAGAATTTACTCACCGGTAATTCTATTTCTCGTAGTCCCTAGTGGATGCTGGGAACTCCGTAAGGACCATGGGGAATAGCGGGCTCCGAAGGAGGCTGGGGACTCTAGAAAGATTTATGACTACCTGGTGTGCACTGGCTCCTCCCACTATGACCCTCCTCCAAGCCTCAGTTAGGACACTGTGCCCGGACGAGCGTACACAATAAGGAAGGATTTTGAATCCCGGGTAAGACTCATACCAGCCACACCAATCACACCGTATAACTCGTGATATTATACCCAGTTAACAGTATGAAACAACTGAGCCTCTCAACAGATGGCTCAACAATAACCCGATTTAGTTAACAATAACTATGTACAAGTATTGCAGATAAACCGCACTTGGGATGGGCGCCCAGCATCCACTACGGACTACGAGAAATAGAATTACTGGTGAGTAAATTCTTATTTTCTCTGACGTCCTAGTGGATGCTGGGAACTCCGAAAGGACCATGGGGATTATACCAAAGCTCCCAAACGGGCGGGAGAGTGCGGATGACTCTGCAGCACCGAATGAGAGAACTCCAGGTCCTCCTCAGCCAGGGTATCAAATTTGTAGAATTTTGCAAACGTGTTTGCCCCTGACCAAGTAGCTGCTCGGCAAAGTTGTAAAGCTGAGACCCCTCGGGCAGCCGCCCAAGATGAGCCCACCTTCCTTGTGGAATGGGCATTGACAGATTTTTGCTGTGGCAGGCCTGCCACAGAATGTGCAAGCTTAATTGTATTACAAATCCAACGAGCAATAGTCTGCTTAGAAGCAGGAGCACCCAGCTTGTTGGGTGCATATAGGATAAACAGCGAGTCAGATTTTCTGACTCTAGCCGTCCTAGAAACATATATTTTCAGGGCCCTGACCACGTCAAGCAACTTGGAATCCTCCAAGTCCCTAGTAGCCGCAGGCACCACAATAGGCTGGTTCAGGTGAAACGCCGACACCACCTTAGGGAGAAACTGGGGACGAGTCCTCAATTCTGCCCTATCCATATGGAAAATCAGATAAGGGCTTTTACAAGACAAAGTCGCCAATTCTGATACTCGCCTGGCAGAAGCCAAGGCCAATAGCATGACCACCTTCCACGTGAGATATTTCAGATCCACGGTTTTTAGTGGCTCAAACCAATGTGATTTTAAGAAACTCAACACCACGTTGAGATCCCAAGGTGCCACAGGGGGCACAAACGGGGGCTGAATATGCAGTACTCCTTTAACAAATGTCTGAACTTCAGGTACTGAAGCTAGTTCTTTTTGAAAGAAAATTGACAGAGCCGAGATCTGTACCTTAATGGAGCCCAGTTTTAGGTCCATATTAACTCCTGCTTGCAGGAAATGCAGAAATCGACCTAGTTGAAATTCCTCTGTTGGGGCCTTTTCGGCCTCACACCATGCAACATACTTCCGCCATATGCGGTGATAATGATTTGCTGTAACCTCTTTCCTAGCTTTAATAAGCGTAGGAATGACTTCCTCCGGAATGCCCTTTTCCTTCAGGATCCGGCGTTCAACCGCCATGCCGTCAAACGCAGCCGCGGTAAGTCTTGGAACAGACAGGGCCCCTGCTGTAGCAGGTCTTGTCTGAGCGGCAGAGGCCACGGGTCCTCTGAGATCATCTCTTGAAGTTCCGGGTACCACGCTCTTCTTGGCCAATCCGGAACCACGAGAATTGTGTTTACTCCTCGCTTTCTTATTATTCTCAGTACCTTTGGTATGAGAGGTAGAGGAGGGAACACATAAACTGACTGGTACACCCACGGGGTCACTAGAGCGTCCACAGCTATCGCCTGAGGGTCTCTTGACCTGGCGCAATACCTCTCCAGTTTTTTGTTTAGGCGGGACGCCATCATGTCCACCTGTGGACGACCCCACTGATTTACAATCATTTGGAAGACTTCTGGATGAAGTCCCCACTCTCCCGGGTGGAGGTCGTGCCTGCTGAGAAAGTCTGCTTCCCAGTTGTCCACTCCCGGGATGAACACTGCTGACAGTGCTAGTACATGATTTTCCGCCCATCTGAGAATTCTTGTGGCTTCTGCCATTGCCATCCTGCTTCTTGTGCCGCCCTGTCGATTCAAATGGGCGACTGCCGTGATGTTGTCTGACTGGATCAGCACCGGCTGGTGTAGGAGCAGGGATTTTGCTTGACTTAGGGCATTGTAAATGGCCCTTAGTTCCAGAATATTTATGTGAAGGGAAGTCTCCTGACTTGACCATAGCCCTTGGAAGTTTCTTCCCTTTGTGACTGCCCCCCAGCCTCGTAGGCTGGCATCCGTGGTCACCAAGACCCAGTCCTGTGGCCGAATCTGCGGCTCTCCAGAAGATGAGCACTGTGCAGCCACCACAGAAGAGACACCCTGGTTCTTGGGGACAGGGTTATCAAGCGATGCATCTGAAGATGCGATCCGGACCACTTGTCCAACAGGTCCCACTGAAAGATTCTGGCATGGAACCTGCCGTAAGGAATTGCTTCGTAAGAAGCTACCATCTTTCCCAGGACCCGCGTGCAATGATGCACTGATACCTGTTTTGGTTTTAGGAGGTCTCTGACTAGCGAAGACAACTCCCTGGCTTTCTCCTCCGGGAGAAACACTTTTTTCTGGACTGTGTCCAGAATCATCCCCAGGAACATTAGACGTGTCGTCGGAACCAGCTGTGACTTTGGGATATTCAGAATCCAGCCGTGCTGGCGCAGCACTTCCTGAGATAGTGCTACTCCCACCAACAATTGTTCCTTGGATCGTGCCTTTATTAGGAGATCGTCCAAGTACGGGATAATTAAAACTCCCTTTTTTCGAAGGAGTATCTGTTAGGGTCTCCTGCCCTGTGCTGCCACGTCGTCATGGCAACCGGGAGACAAGTGCTAGTGGAGTAACCTGAGCGCAGCTGATACTCCGGTTCGGGTCTTTTGCTGTGCAGTGGTTATAGGCTCTGTGCACGGCAGGGGATCCGGTGCTGGTTTTTGTGCTCACAGTCTGTGAGGTCTGAGTGGGGCGTGGACAGCACCTGCTTTATAAGGCCTCTTTTCAGAGTAAGCAGATGCTGCTGAATCTTTGTTGGTTAGTCAGTTCATGAAAGTTAGCCAGTACTGTGTAGCTTTGTATTTGTTTGTTGCTTACTGCAAATAGGCCTGGGGATTTGGTATTACACTCTGCCAATCCAGACCTAGCAGTAAGACTGGAGTCAGTCGTTTAGCTTGCTGGGGTTCTGTTACTACTCTGTGAACTTAGCAAGTTTGTGGCTGTATTCTAAGACTTGCCTGTCTAATCCTGTCTCACTGTGCTAGGTGTCAGGGGTCAGTTTAGTGGCAGTAAGCTAAAACCTGTGCACTGCAAGTGAGAAATAGGATTGTGGAGACTCTCCTTGTGTCTATCATTCCATCTCTGACCAAGGAGTTTACTGCCACACCCGTTGGTAACCCTTTAGGGTTTTGCTGTTGCCCTTAGCAACAGCATTTCGGGTTCTCTACGTATTAAAACACAACATCTTGCTTTTTCTATCTGAGCAGTTCTAATACAAGGGAGATACCCAGTTCCTTAGCCTCTGGGCTTCTCTGTTCACTTTGTGTGTATTTTGTTACCCTATCACCTTCTGTGTACGTTATGTCATATTCCCCAGTTTGTCTGTGAGTCCATTTGTTTTGCATAACAGTTCAAACACCAGTACATTCCTGCAGACACTGGAGTGCATAACAGTTCTGACACCAGTACTTTCCTGCAGGCACTGGTGTGCATAACATATTCAGCAGCCCAATACTCCTGTTGAAATTTTGTGGGAATATGGAGCATACCCCTCAAAATACGTTGCAACAGGTGGTCGATCAGGTGCAGGTCCTGACTCGACAATTTAATGATTTGTCCATTAAAATGCACACCTCCCAGGCTTCTGGCGGAGCTCCCGCAGCAGCAGCACCTGCAGGGGTTAAGGAGCCGAAAGTAAATCTCCCGGATCGTTTTTCTGGAGATCGCTCGCAGTTCTTTTGTTTCAAGGAGAGCTGCAAGCTATACTTCCGGCTTAGGCCTCAGTCTTCTGGGTCGGAGATTCAGCGGGTGGGCATAGTGATTTCCTTGCTACAAGGAGACCCACAGGTCTGGGCATATGGGTTGCAGCCTGACTGTCCGTCGTTTAAAAGTGTTGATGTTTTTTTTACGGCACTGGGCATGTTGTATGATGACCCTGACAAGACGGCCTCAGCCGAGGCTCAGATTTCGATCCTTAAGCAAGGGCGAAGGCCAGTTGAGGTTTACTGTACGGAGTTTCGGAGGTTGGCCCATGATACCCAGTGGAATGACCCAGCCCTGAGACACCAGTACCGAAGAGGTCTTTCTAACCAGATAAAGGACCAACTGGTACAATATCCCTTGCCTGATAGCTTGGATCAGCTCATGCAGTTATCCATCCGGGTGGATAGACGGCTGAGAGAGCGTAGGCTTGAAAGGGAGACTGAGATTTCCTTCCTTCCCAAGGGAACCTCAGACTCTGAGGAATTTTCTGAGGAGCCTATGCAGATTGGGGCTACCCGCCTCTCCTCGCGTGAGAAGACGCGGAGGAGACAGCAGGGGTTGTGTTTGTACTGTGGGAATAAAGGTCATGTGGTAGTATCATGCCCAGAAAAGCCGGAAAACTTCAGGGCCTGAGGGTGATGGGAAATATCCTGTCAGGCCAGAAGTCAGAATTTCCCAAGAAGACTTTTATCATTCCGGTGACCTTGAAGATCCTCGGTCAAACTGTCAAGACTGAGGCCTTTGTGGACAGTGGGGCCGACGGGGTTTTTATGGACCGCCAATTCGCCCTGAAACACTCTGTTCCCTTAGTACCCTTGGCATCGGAAATTGAGATTTGTGGGTTAAACGGGGGAACCATTATCCCAAGGTAAAATTACCTCTTGCACTAGCCAGATTTCTTTGTTTATTGGAGCCACACACTCTGAAAAATTGTCCTTTTATGTGACTGTCTGTACTTTTGCCCCATTGGTGTTGGGGTTACCCTGGTTAAGGGCCCACAATCCTCAATTTGACTGGGTCTCTGGGGAGATTCTTAGTTGGGGTACTGATTGTTTCAGGAGTTGCTTGAGCCTTCCAGTCAGGCTCTCGCAGCTAAGTTTGCCAGGATTGCCAGGGTGTTATGCAGAATTTGCGGACGTGTTCTCCAAAAAAGTTGCAGGAGGTACTACCTCCCCATCGCCCCTATGACTGTGCCATTGATTTGTTGCCAAATGCTAAGCTTCCCAAGAGCAGGTTGTACTCGCTGTCACGTCCTGAGACTCAGGCTATGGCAGAGTACATTCAGGAGAACTTGGCTAAGGGATTTATCAGACCTTCACAGTCTCCAGTTGGGTCGGGGTTCTTCTTCGTGGGTAAAAAGGACGGTTCGTTGCGACCCTGCATCGACTTCAGGGAATTGAACCGTATCACGATTAAAAACTCATACCCACTGCCTCTCATTTCGGTCTTGTTTGACCAGCTTCGTACTGCCACCATTTTTTCTAAGATTGACCTACGCGGTGCGTACAATCTAATCCGAATAAGAGAGGGGGATGAATGGAAGACTGCCTTTAATACCCACTCAGGGCATTATGAATATTTGGTGATGCCTTTTGGGCTCTGTAATGCCCCGGCAGTCTTCCAGGATTTCATGAATGATGTGCTCAGGGAATATTTGGATAGATTCTTAGTTGTATACTTAGATGACATCCTAATCTTCTCCCATTCCCTGGAGGAACATCGGAAGCATGTACGCTTAGTCCTCCAGAAACTCAGAGACCACCGGCTTGGGGCGAAGCTGGAGAAGTGCGAATTTGAAGTTCAGCAAATCGCATTTCTAGGATATATTATCTCCCCAGAAGGATTCCAAATGGAGGGTTCCAAGGTACAGGCAGTCCTGGATTGGGTGCAGCCCACTAGTTTGAAGGCGCTTCAGCGTTTCCTGGGCTTTGCGAATTTTTATAGACGATTTATCGCTGGATTTTCGTCTATAGTGGCGCCCTTGGTGGCACTCACTAAGAAAGGGGCGGATGTTGCTCACTGGTCTTGTGAGGCTAAAGCGGCTTTTGCCCGTCTCAAAAGGGCATTTGTTTCGGCCAAGGTGCTGCGACACCCAGATCCAGAGCTTCCTTTTGTGGTGGAGGTGGATGCCTCTGAGATGGGTATTGGGGCAGTGCTTTCTCAGATGGGAGTGTCTGATAATCGCCTTCATCCCTGTGCTTACTTTTCCCGTAAATTTTCGCCTGCCAAGATGAATTATGACGTGGGTAACCGGGAATTGTTGGCTATTAAGGATGCACTCGAGGAGTGGAGACACTGGCTTGAGGGGGCTAAGTTTGTGGTCTCAATTCTCACTGACCATAAGAATCTGGCATATTTAGAGTCAGCGAAGCGTCTCAATGCCAGGCAGGCACGATGGGCTTTGTTTTTTGCTCGCTTTAATTTTTTGATAACATATCGCCCTGGGTCAAAAAACATCAAGGCTGATGCGCTCTCGCAGAGTTTTGCTCCAATCCAGGAGACCACCGAGGAGCCGTTGCCCATTGTTTCCCCATCATGTATTAAAGTGGGCATTACTCAGGACCTCTTATCATTAGTCCTTAGAGCACAGGAGCAGGCTCCTCCAGACCTTCCGGTAGGTCTTTTGTTTGTGCCTCCTAGGTTAAGACAGCGAGTGTTCCTGGAATTCCATGCCAAGAAGTCGGCAGATCACCCGGGTATTGCCAGAACTCGGGAGTTGCTATCTAGGCCGGTGTGGTGGCCCTCGGTGGCTAAGGATGTGGATCAGTGGGTTCGGGCATGTGACATCTGTGCCCGAAATAAGACTCCTAGAGGGGTTCCTGTTGGCCCATTACATCCACTCTCTATTCCATCTAAGCCATGGACCCACATTTCAATGGATTTTGTGGTGGACTTGCCCAAATCCTCGGGGATGACAGCCATCTGGGTTGTCGTTGACAGGTTTTTGAAGATGGCGCACTTCGTTCCACTGGTTGGGCTGCCATCAGCCAGACGCCTGTCTGAATTATTTATGCTGCATGTTGTGCGTCTCCACGGGTTGCCACTTGATGTGGTCTCTGACCGCGGATCCCAGTTTGTGGCCAAATTCTGGAGGGCATTTTGTTCCGATCTCCAGATTTCTGTCAGCTTGTCATCAGGCTACCATCCGCAGTCTAATGGGCAGACTGAAAGGGTGAACCAGTCCTTGGAGCAGTTCCTCAGGTGTTATGTCTCCAAGTGTCAGACTGACTGGGTTGCTCATCTGTCCATGGCGGAGTTTGCCTATAACAACGCGGCTCACTCTGCTACAGGGATCTCTCCCTTCCTTTGTGTGTATGGGCATCATCCTAAGGCCAATTCTTTTGACCCCCTGGACTCCACGCCTGGTGGTTCCTCTGTGGTTTCGGTCCTTAGAGGTATTTGGCGGAAAGTGAAGAAAGCCCTTGTGTCTGTGTCATTAGTGACCAAAAGGGTTTTTGATAAGCGGAAAAGACCCTGCAGCTTCAAATTAGGAGACTTCGTCTGGTTGTCTACCAAGAATTTGAAGTTGAGACAGCCATCTCATAAGTTAGGCCCCCGGTTCATCGGCCCTTATAAGATCACCAGGGTTATCAATCCGGTGGCATTTTAGTTAGATCTGCCCCGTTCTTTGGGTATCAATAAAACATTTCATTGTTCCCTTTTAAAACGGGCGATTAGTAATCCTTCTTCCAGTGGAAGACCTTCCCCTCTTCTGATACGTGGCCAGAGGGAGTTTGTTGTTGAAAGGATTCTTGACTCCAAGGTGGTTCAGGGTCGGCTGTCATTTTTGGTGCACTGGAAGGGGTATGGCCCGGAGGAGCGGTCGTGGGTGCGCAGTTGTGATCTTCATGCCCCCAGACTGATACGCTCTTTCTTCTCGCAGTTCCCCGATAAACCCGGTGGTAATTTTCTTTGACCCCTCGTCAGAGGGGGGGTACTGTTAGGGTCTCCTGCCCTGTGCTGCCACGTCCTCATGGCAACCGGGAGACAAGTGCTAGTGGAGTAACCTGAGCGCAGCTGATACTCCGGTTCGGGTCTTTTCCTGTGCAGTGGTTATAGGCTCTGTGCACGGCAGGGGATCCGGTGCTGGTTTTTGTGCTCACAGTCTGTGAGGTCTGAGTGGGGCGTGGACAGCACCTGCTTTATAAGGCCTCTTTTCAGAGTAAGCAGATGCTGCTGAATCTTTGTTGGTTAGTCAGTTCATGAAAGTTAGCCAGTACTGTGTAGCTTTGTATTTGTTTGTTGCTTACTGCAAATAGGCCTGGGGATTTGGTATTACACTCTGCCAATCCAGACCTATCAGTAAGACTGGAGTCAGTAGTTTAGCTTGCTGGGGTTCTGTTACTACTCTGTGAACTTAGCAAGTTTGCGGCTGTATTCTAAGACTTGCCTGTCTAATCCTGTCTCACTGTGCTAGGTGTCAGGGGTCAGTTTAGTGGCAGTAAGCTAAAACCTGTGCACTGCAAGTGAGAAATAAGATTGTGGAGACTCTCCTTGTGTCTATCATTCCATCTCTGACCAAGGAGTTTACTGCCACACCCGTTGGTAACCCTTTAGGGTTTTGCTGTTGCCCTTAGCAACAGCATTTCGGGTTCTCTACGTATTAAAACACAAAATCTTGCTTTTTCTATCTGAGCAGTTCTAATACAAGGGAGATACCCAGTTCCTTAGCCTCTGGGCTTCTCTGTTCACTTTGTGTGTATTTTGTTACCCTATCACCTTCTGTGTACGTTATGTCATATTCCCCAGTTTGTCTGTGAGTCCATTTGTTTTGCATAACAGTTCAAACACCAGTACATTCCTGCAGACACTGGAGTGCATAACAGTTCTGACACCAGTACTTTCCGGCAGGCACTGGTGTGCATAACAGTATCATCATTTCCGCCATAACCTTGGTAAATACCCTCGGTGCCGTGGAGAGTCCAAACGGCAGCGTCTGGAATTGGTAATGGCACTCCTGTACCACAAATCTGAGGTACTCCTGGTGAGGATGGTAAATGGGGACATGCAGGCAAGCATCCTTGATGTCCAGGGATACCATGTAATCCCCCTCGTCCAGGCTTGCAATAACCGCCCTGAGCGATTCCATCTTGAACTTGAATTTTTTTTATATATGTGTTCAAGGATTTAAAATTTAAAATGGGTCTCACCGAACCATGCTGTTTCGGTACCCCAAACAGTGTGGAATGGTAACCCCGTCCTTGTTGAAGTAGGGGCATCTTGAGTATTACCTGCTGCGAATACAGCTTGTTAATTGCCTCTAGCACAGCCTACCTGCCTGAGGGAGTTGTCGGCAAGGCAGATTTGAGGAAACGGCGTGGGGGAGACATCTCGAATTCCAGCTTGTACCTCTGAAATACTACTTGAATGAAACAGAGATCCACCTGTGAGCGAGCCCACTGATCGCTGATTTTTTTTTTTTTTTGAGGCGGCTCCCCACCGTACCTGGCTACACCTGTGGAGCCCCCGCGTCATGCTGTGGACTCAGAGGAAGCGGGAGAAGAATTTTGATTCTAGGAACTGGCTGACTGGTGCAGCTTTTTCCCTCTTCCCTTGTCTCTGTGCAGAAAGGAAGCGCCTTTGACCCGCTTGCTTTTCTGAAGCCGAAAGGACTGTACCTGATAATACAGTGCTTTCTTAGCCTGTGAGGAAACCTGAGGTAAAAAAATTTCTTCCCAGCTGTTGCTGTGGATACGAGGTCCCAGAGACCATCCCCAAATAATTCCTCACCCTTATAAGGCAGAATCTCTATGCGCCTTTTAAAGTCAGCATCACCTGTCCAGTGACAGGTCTCTAATATCCTCCTGACAGAATGAACATTACATTCATTTTGGATGCCAGCCGGCAAAATATCCCTCTGTGCATCCCTCATATATAAGACAACGTCTTTAATATGTTCTCATGTTAGCAAACTAGTATGTTTGACAGGGTCACCGACCACGCTGCAGCAGCACGATCTGCAGGTCTCAGTCTAGTACCTGAGTGTGTAAATACATACTTCAGGATAGCCTCCTGCTTTTTATCAACAGGTACCTTCAAAGTGGCCGTTCTTAAGACGGCAGTGCCACCTTTTTTAACAACCGTGTGAGCGCCTTATCCACCCTAGGGGATATCTCCCAGCGTAACTTATCCTCTGGCGGGAAAGGGTACGCCTTCAGGAAACTTTTTAGAAATTACCAGTTTCTTATCGGGGGAACCCACGCTTTTCACACACTTCATTCATTCATCTGATGGGGGAACAAAACACTGCCTGCTTTTTCTCCCCAAACATAAAACCCATTTTTAGAGGTACTTGGGTTAATGTCAGAAATGTGTAACACATTTTTTATTGCCGGGATCAAGACACGGATGTTCCTAGTGGATAATGTGTATATGTCTCAACCTTGTCTACACTGGAGTCAGACTCCGTGTCGACATCTGTGTCTGCCATCTGAGGGAGCGGGCGTTTTTGAGCCCCTGATGGCCTTTGAGACGCCTGAGCAGGCGTGGGCTGAGAAGCCGGCTGTCCCACAGCTGTTACGTCAACCAGTCTTTTATGTACGGAGTTGACACTGTCGGTTCATACCGTCCACCTATCCATCCACTCTGGTGTCGGCCCCACAGGGGGCGACATCACATTTATCGGCATCTGCTCCGTCACCACATAAGCCTCCTCATCAAACATGTCGACACAGCCGTACCAACACACCGCACACACACAGGGAATGCTCTGACCGAGGACAGGACCCCACAAAGCCCTTTGGGGAGACAGAGAGAGAGTATGCCAGCACACACCAGAGTGCTATATAATGTGGGGATTAACACTATAACTGAGTGAATTTTCCCCAATAGCTGCTTGTGTATACAATATTGCGCCTAAATCTAGTGCCCCCCCTCTCTTTTTAACCCTTTGAGCCTGAAAACTACAGGGGAGAGCCTGGGGAGCTTTCTTCCAGCTGCACTGTGAAGAGAAAATGGCGCCAGTGTGCTGAGGGAGATAGCCCCGCCCCTTTTATGGATTCTGGCAGGGGTATTTATCACATATATAGCCTCTGGGGCTATATATTGTGATTGTTTTGCCAGCCAAGGTGTTTTTTTTATTGCTTCTCAAGGCGCCCCCTCCCCCCCCCCCAGCGCCCTGCACCCTCAGTGACCGGAGTGTGAAGTGTGTATGAGGAGCAATGGCGCACAGCTGCAGTGCTGTGCGCTACCTTGGTGAAGACAGATGTCTTCTGCCGCCGATTTTCCGGACCTCTTCTTGCTTCTGGCTCTGTAAGGGGGACGGCAGCGCGGCTCCGGGACCGAACACCAAGGCCAGTTCCATGCGGTCGATCCCTCTGGAGCTAATGGTGTCCAGTAGCCTAAGAAGCCCAAGCTAGCTGCAAGCAGGTAGGTTCGCTTCTTCTCCCCTTAGTCCCTCGGTGCAGTGAGCCTGTTGCCAGCAGGTCTCACTGTAAAATAAAAAAACTAATATATATACTTTCTTTCTAGAAGCTCAGGAGAGCCCCTAGTGTGCATCCAGCCTCGGCCGGGCACAAAAATCTAACTGAGGCTTGGAGGAGGGTTATAGTGGGAGGAGCCAGTGCACACCAGGTGACCTAAAGCTTTCTTTAGTTGTGCCCAGTCTCCTGCGGAGCCGCTATTCCCCATGGTCCTTTCGGAGTTCCCAGCATCCACTAGGACGTCAGAGAAATATTGTATTAAATGACCTTCAGGCTGTGTGTATAAGGTATATATGAAACATAAATGAATTGTGTGAATGTAGACAAACTTTGTTTAATGCACAAAGTTATAAAAAATATTGGCTAAAATGACATTCAGGCTGTGTGTATAAGGTGTATATGAAACATCAATGCATTCTGTGCTTAGACTTGGGTCCCATCACCATGATATCTCATTATGGTATGCAATTATTCCAAAATACGGAAAAATCTCATATCCAAAATTCCTCTGGTCCCAAGCATTTTGGATAAGGGATACTCAACCTGTATATATATATATATATATATATATATATATTATGCATCTGCCTCTCTCCTTCCTCCCACACAACTGACAGTCTGTCTTTCTCCAGTGACTCCATGCTGCATTCCCGGCTCCCAAAGTCCTGTATCCCGTCACCAATCCACTCTTACCCAGGAGAGAGACTCACCTGTGCTGCACTTCCCAGACCTGAGCACCGCACACCAGACCAAACTAGCGGAGGCCGGTGCGGGGCACAGGAATCCTGGCCAGTGGAGCTGCTGCCATGTCCCATAACTGCCTGTAACAGAGCAGGAATCGGGAGAGCGTGCACACAGTCACTCTGTGTGAGAGGCTCCTGTCACTCTGATGCTGCAGCCACACCACCTCCAGCTTGGTGCCGTATTTGGACAAGACAGCTTACATCCCTGCCAGTTCTCCCCTTTGACCCCCCTGTCGCCAGCCCTGAGTCTTCAAACCTTCAAGCATTACGTGAAAACTCACAGACAAGCTTATCATATTCCAGAACCACTCACATAATTTTCACTGCTTTCTTTTCCAATTATATCCCCACAGTACAGTCCACACATGTCCCCCATATATTTAATTTATCACTCTCCCTTCCTCCTGACCCTGGTTCATCACTGCTGGGATGTGATATCATGCAGCCCACCAATAACCTTTGCAATCTGGTGGACAAATATGCAATAGACAGCTCCTATCCTTGTGTATTAATGCCTATTTCCCCATAGATTGTAAGCTTGCGAGCAGGGCCCTCCTACCTCTATGACTGTTGTTTTTACCCAGTTTTGTCTTCTAATTGTGTACAGTGCAATAGAATTTGCTGCGATATATAAAAAACTGTTAATAAATAAATAAAATAGTGGGTGTGTTATGGGAATATTGCTGAAAGAGGCTGCATACAAAGAAGATCAGCCGCGCACATAGGAGTTCATACAGAAAAAGTGCACCTTTGGTGCAAATTTCAATGGTGCAACCAACGTTTATGTCTTTATGCACCAGACATCAATGCAATGCGGATAGACACAACGTGGGCGTCTCTGTCCTTGCACATTCATATGCACACTTGTACAATAGAGGACTCTGTAGTGGTATTAGTGTAAAAGCCAGATGCAAATGTGGCCAAATCTGCTAAAGCATCCACTTCTGAATCAGGCCCTAGGTGTAAACTTTTGTTGCACACAGCTAATGGGGGTGACAGTTGTCATCTTTTATAACCTGAGCATGTAGTTTCTGAAACTAGGGTGTCATGCTATGATACTAGGGAACCCACTGTTTGTGCATACGGGGTTAGACGGAACCTGCTCATTGGCGTGTGGCACACTATATGAACAAAAATACTTACATCAGGAAACTTTGATATAAATTCATATGCATTAGCTTCTCTGGCTGCCTGCTCAATTTCTTCTTCAGTTACTCCATCTCTTCCATAGCGAATATTTTCACCAATGGTTGTTCCAAATAAGACAGGTTCTTGACTAACCACTCCAATATTATCTCTTAGCCACTTGACATTGAGTGAACGTATATCATGTCCATCCACTGTAATCTAAATATAGACAATTAGTAACATTTTGACACTAGTACAAAATCATATATAACCACTTCCTATTTATGGCCCACCCCTATTATTAAAACTTAAAGATCTAAATTGGGGTTTTTCCCTCAAAATCACTGAGATTGTGTAGTGCCTACAATGCAGCACCATCACACAGGGACAAAGTGGTAATTCTAAACAACCAGAACTGTCACGTTGCTCCAGTTATTTTTCCAGCCAATGTACTGCTGGAGTTCATTAATTAAAGAGCAAGTAATGAAAATGCAACCAATGTTAGACTTCTGCAACAAGTGTGCCTACTAATAGGAGAGAGGTAAATTTTTATCCATGTGCTGTATGCGGCATATATATTAGAGATGAAAACCCCCCGAACTTCACGTTTCAAGCTGGGAACTGAGTACAGCTCAGGACTGCCTGACAGACTTGGAAACCAGAACGAGGCAAAACATCATCATCCTACCGTCAGATTCTCTCGGGTTTTGAATCCCATATAAACAGCTCCGCGTCGCTGCCATTTTCACTCCGGACTTGGAGAGTGAGGGAAACAGACATTTCTCTGTGGGTGGTGGCATCAGGTGGGGTCAGTGTGTGCTCTCTAGGGGTGCTGTCCTGTCAATGTGGTGTCCTTGTGATGTTAGGGGTGCTGTCCTGGCTGTCACTGGTGTTTCATATGCCATTAGTGGTGATGCAGCTGTACATGGATGTTGCTGTAAAAATTCAGGAGTGCAGTAAAAATAAATGTACAGTGGCCCTGTCTTGTATGCTGTAAAAATTCAGGTGTGCTATTGTTAAAATAGATGCACACTGGCCCTGTCTTGTATGCTGTAAAAAATCAGGGACACAGTGAAAATAAATGTACACTGGCCCTGTCTTGTATGCTGTAAAATGTCAGGGGTGCTGCTGTTAAAATAAATGTGCACTGGCCCTGTATTGTATGCAGTAAAAATTCAGGGGTGCAGTGAATATAAACGAACACTGGCCCTGTCTTGTATGCTGTAACATGTCAGGGGTGCTGTTGTTAAAATACATGTACACTGGCCTTGTCTTGCATGCTCTAAAATTCAGGTGTGCTGTTGTTAAAATAAATGCACGCTGGCCCTGTCTTGCATAGTGTAAAAAATAAGGAGTGCAGTGAAAATAAATGTACACTGGCCCTGTCTTGTATGCTGTAAAAATTCAGGGTGCAGTGAAAATAAATGTACACTGGCCCTGTCTTGTATGCTGTAGAATTTCAGGGGTGCTGTTGTTAAAATAAATGTACACTGACCCCGTATTGTATGCAGTAAAAATTCAGGGGTGCAGTGAAAATAAATGTACACTGGCCCTGTCTTCTATGCTGTAAAAATTCAGGTGTGCTGTTAAAATAAAAGTGCATTGGTCCTGTATGCTGCAAAAAATACAGGGGTGCTGTTATTAAAATAAAAGTACACTGGTCCTGTATGCTGTAAAAATACAAGAGTGCTGTTGTTAAATTAAAAGTACACTGGTCCTGTATGCTGTAAAAATACAGGGGTGCTGTTGTTAAATAAAAGTACACTGGCCCTGTATGCTGTAAAATTACAGGGGTGCTGTTGTTAAAAAAAAGTACATTGGTCCTGTATACTATAAAAATACAGGGGTGCTGTTGTTAAAATAAAAGTACACTGGTCCTGTATGCTGTAAAAATACAGGGGTACTGTGGTTAAAATAAGAGCACACTGGTCCTATATGCTGTAAAAATACAGTGGTGCTGTTGTTAAAATAAAAGTACACTGGCCCTTTCTTGTATGCTGTAAAAATACAGGGGTGCTGTTGTTAAAATAAAAGTACACTGACCCTGTCTTGTAAAACTACATGGGTGCTGTTGTAAAAATAAAGGTGAAAATAGGCTTGCAGAAGACTCTTGTGTGGGTACCCTCTTGTATTTATTTGTTTATATGACATTATTAAAACGTAACTTTTATTAATTAATAATTTAAGAAAAAATCCACACTCTCATATTACACCAAGATTAGTTGGTGAGGTTATATTGGTATCCATACACACATAATTCACCAAGTATTTCTTTGCCATAAAGTATCAACAACAGTGAAGTTAAGTGAATATGTTCAACAAGAATACATTAGGTATAAAACAATTTCTTATTAATTAATTAAGAAAAAAAAAATTGGAAATGTTCTGGTTAGTCTATCCCGCTAGACTTATTAGGAGGATGTAGACACTAAGGGGTAAATTTACTAACATTCGTAATTTTCGGGAAAAGGTAAAAGTTCAATCACGAATGACATCGAAAGTGTAAAACTGCAACTTTTTGAATTGATTACGACTAATTTACTAAGCTGTCGTATTCGGGTTTTTCTTTTGTTCCGATGTCGATGTCATTCGTTTTTTTTTTTGTTTTTTTTACGGCAGTGATTAGCAAAACACTGCCGACTTTTTTTACAATGAATCTCGGCCGGATCTGTGTGATCCGTGCTGGGGTTCATTTTTTTTTTTTTTAAATTAAACAATGAGAAATCATTAAAAAAAATGCGTGGGGTCCCCCCTCCTAAGCATAACCAGCCTCGGGCTCTTTGAGCCGATCCTGGTTGCAGAAATATGGGGGAAAAAATTACAGGGGTTCCCCCATATTTAAGCAACCAGCATCGGGCTCTGCGCCTGGTCCTGGTTCCAAAAATACGGGGGACAAAAAGAGTAGGGGTCCCCCGTATTTTTAAAACCAGCACCGGGCTCCACTAGCTGGACAGATAATGCCACAGCCGGGGGTCACTTTTATATAGTGCCCTGCGGCCGTGGCATCAAAAATCCAACTAGTCACCCCTGGCCGGGGTACCCTGGGGGAGTGGGGACCCCTTCAATCAAGGGGTCCCCCCCCCAGCCACCCAAGGGCCAGGGGTGAAGCCCGAGGCTGTCCCCCCCCATCCAATGGGCTGCGGATGGGGGGCTGATAGCCTTTTGTGTAAATGAAATGGTATTGTTTTTAGTAGCAGTACTACAAGTCCCAGCAAGCCTCCCCCGCATGCTGGTACTTGGAGAACCACAAGTACCAGCATGCGGCGGAAAAACGGGCCCGCTGGTACCTGTAGTACTATTACTAAAAAAATACCCAAATAAACACAAGACACACACCTTGAAAGTACAATTTTATTACATACATACCCACAAACATACATACATACTTACCTATGGCCCCACACAGGTCGGTCCTCTTGTCCAGTAGAATCCAAGGGTACCTGTTGAATAAATTATACTCACGAGATCCAGGGGCCCAAGGTCCTCGTCGTATCCAAGTGTAATCCACGTACTTGCATAAAAAAACAAAACGCTGACCCGAGCCACGAACTGAAAGGGGACCCATGTTTGCACATGGGTCACCTTTCCCCGAATGCCAGAAACCCACTTTGACTTCTGTCTAAGTGGGTTTCTTCAGCCAATCAGGGAGCGCCACGTTGTAGCACTCTCCTGATCAGCTGTGTGCTCCTGTCCTCACTGACAGGCAGCACGCGGCAGTGTTACAATGTAGCGCCTATGCGCTCCATTGTAACCAATGGTGGGAACTTTCTGCCCTGCGGTTGACCTAAAGTGACGTCACCGCTGAGCAGAAAGTTCCCAGCATTGGTTACAATGTAGCGCATAGGCGCTACATTGTAACACTGCCGCGTGCTGCCTGTCAGTGAGGACAGGAGCACACAGCTGATCAGGAGAGTGCTACAACGTGGCGCTCCCTGATTGGCTGAAGAAACCCACTTAGACAGAAGTCAAAGTGGGTTTCTGGCATTCGGGGAAAGGTGACCCATGTGCAAACATGGAGCCCCTTTCAGTTCGTGGCTCGGGTCAGCGTTTTGTTATTTTAATTAAGTACGTAGATTACACATGGATGCGACGAGGACCCTGGGCCCCTGGATCTCGTGAGTATAATTTATTCAACAGGTACCCTTGGATTCTACTGGACAAGAGGACCGACCTGCGTGGGGCCATAGGTAAGTATGTATGTATGTTTGTGTGGATGTATGTAATAAAATTGTACTTTCAAGGTGTGTGTGTCTTGTATTTATTTGGGTATTTTTTTAGTAATAGTACTACAGGTACCAGCGGGCCCGTTTTTCTGCCGCATGCTGGTACTTGTGGTTCTCCAAGTACCAGCATGCGGGGGAGGCTTGCTGGGACTTGTAGTACTGCTACTAAAAACAATACCTTTTCATTTACACAAAAGGCTATCAGCCCCCCCATCCGCAGCCCATTGGATGGGGGGGGACAGCCTCGGGCTTCACCCCTGGCCCTTGGGTGGCTGGGGGGGGGGGACCCCTTGATTGAAGGGGTCCCCACTCCCCCAGGGTACCCCGGCCAGGGGTGACTAGTTGGATTTTTGATGCCACGGCCGCAGGGCACTATATAAAAGTGACCCCCGGCTGTGGCATTATCTGTTCAGCTAGTGGAGCCCGGTGCTGGTTTTAAAAATACGGGGGACCCCTACTCTTTTTGTCCCCCATATTTTTGCAACCAGGATCGGCTCAAAGAGCCCGAGGCTGGTTATGCTTAGGAGGGGGGACCCCACACATTTTTTTTTTGAGAAAATAAGCACTTTCCCACCCCTTCCCACTGATAGACATGCACGGATCTCATGGATCCCTGCATGCCTATGCAATCACGGCTCAAAAAAGCAGGTCTGCTTTTTTTTAGCACTTTTTTGCGATTTGTAATTTTTCACGGCAGTGTTTTCCTCTTTGGAGATTTGCACTTTTTAGTAAATGACCGAGTTCTACTAATTTGCTGGCGTATTTTGACCGATGGTGTAATCATTCGTATTTTTTTACAACTACTTGCAAAAAAATACGAATGCCCTCATCTCTGCCGTAATTTGAGTTTAGTAAATGACCGAGATGACACTTTGAAGAAAAAACGGCGTCTCGGTCAAAATCGGGACCTTAGTAAATTTACCCCTAAGGCTCTACATCCAAATCCTATTCAACCAGCACAAGCAGAGCTTGTTTTAATGAGACCTCAAGGGGTCATTGGACTAAACTGATATTAGGAGTATAGGTCCTATTGAAAATATATGCTTACATAGGGAGATGCCCTCTCTAATGCCTCGTAGTTGTGTGTAATGGGTTTTATGAATTTGTCCTTGATTAACCAGGAGAACAGTAAGAGAGAAGAAAAGGGGAAAGAGAAGAAGATAGGGGAAACAAATGTGGTGAACCTGCTGTTGGTGTATGGTCGAAATAGGTCACAAATTACAACACTAGGTATTCTCTGGGGTCCCCCTCACAGATACTGACCCAGCCCACCACCAATTTGCTTCCAAGATCGGATGAGATCGGGCTCTATCGATGGGGTATGGTAGTACTAGTTAGACACAATGCTATCGACTCACCAATGAGAGTGCACCTAAAAAAATAGTTAGAGAGAAGAGAAGTTGCGGATCTGCTGTCTACGTTAGGCACAGGATTAGCCTGTGGATCATAGATGAGAGTCCACAGATATAAATAGGTGAAGATTAGAAAAGAAAGAGATTAAATTCGGACTATAATGGGTATCACCTGGGTTATTTAACTAGGCACAACGTTCAATTTAGTGCTTACAGTATATGCATATTCAGGCATTTCTGAATGTTTACGTATTCAAACAACATATTACCACAAACAGGGGTAAAGGTCCTATTGAGTGCTGAATTGCACTGCCAGTACCTGCATGCATACACATCCAAGCAAGTACAGTGCAGGGATATTTAGGTTATACTGGACGACGCTTGGAGAGAGTATGTCCAGGAGGTATCAATGTCCCTGAACACTGTTAACTTGGTAGAAATTACAGTTTAATATTGTATGTTGTTACCAATACACACAAGCAAAATACTGTATCTGGTGAATGGAGAGTATCAATCCCTACCCAGGTCCCTAGGTCGGAATATACATGCAATCAATTTGATCCCAGTGCAGAGTTGTAATTATAATGGACAAAAAATATATGTCCAAAAATGATCCAGGTCCCTGAAACCTTTCGGTTTCGTAGGGATTGGGACTAGTACTACCCTGCACAGTAAATCAGTTAATATATCTATTGGTTATATTGGAGTATAAAGTCTAGTAAACCACAGAGAAAATATACCGGTCCCTGCCCAGGTCCCTGGGTCAGTCTGAAATTAACAGGATCCCAAAATACTCCTAATGTCCTTGGTCCCTGCTGGAGGAGCTGGAAAACGCGTTTCACCCATCCTGCGGGCTTGTTCACTTCCAATGCTGCCAGTTTGAATGATAGCACAGGTTTAAATACCCGTTGGGTGGCTCCGCTGTATTCAGCAGAAGTGGCGTCATACTGTATATCCAGTTGCTAGGCAACCTTAGTCGCTGTGCATTAGCCCGTCGTGATTTGATCAGCATGCAGCTGTCATTGCGTCTATGATCTAGGTGTCATCTCCTTGACTACCCAGGCATAGCGTCTGTGTCACATCCGGCTGTCACGTCGGGCTGGATTCAGAGCGTCATGTTGCGAAGCAACTGAACGCTATGTATTTCCTTGTATACTAGAAACAGGCCAGCCCCTTGGTTACTTTGTGTGGTGCTCCGATCTCAGTGTAGCAAATTGATTATTTGGATTACTTATATTCTGAGTGACAGTAGTATTTAGGCTAGTTGGTAAATGAGAACCAATCAAAATTAGATTTGAGCTTAGTATCTCCACTGTATTGTACCTATTTAGGTATGGGGCAATATAACAGGTCAGAGTGAGCAGCTATACACCTTATGTGTACTAAATTCCTAAAATGAATGATATTGATACTCAAATGCTGACCTGTGTCAGCTTTGTATCTTATCGGCTGCATGAGAGAGGCTACAGTAAAAGATCACTAAATCAGGTCAGATTCATTGAAACTTTTTGCCCGGAATGGAGACAGATCAAGAAAGCAATTGAGAAACATCTTCCTATACTTCAACTTGACAAGACTCTGGCACCATTGATAGATATCAACATCCAAATGAGCTGGAGGAGATCAAGGAATATTAAGGATCTCCTCGTACACAGCCGTTTTCAACCCAGGACAACTAAGTCAAATACAATGAGGGGCACTTTTCCATGCGAAAACTGCAAAGCCTAGCCTCAGATAGCTAAAATAAATTCAATATCAGACTGGTACGGTCAACTCATACCAATCAAAACAATTTCAATTGTAGTACCCAAGGTCTGATCTATTGTATTGAATGTAGCTGTAACTTGAGGTACGTAGGAATATCTACCCATAAATTCAAGGAACGGATATTGGAACATGTAGGAACCTGCCGCAATGCCGCCAGTGATCTCACGCGGATGAGAAAATTGACCTCGGTAGCCAGACATTTTCATTCCTTCCACACGGACTATCTTAAAGAACTTAAGGTCTTTGGCCTGGAAAAAGTTCAGCTTGGCATCAGATGAGGAGATCTCAGTAAAGAATTACTGAAGAAGGAAACAGAATGGATATTCAAACTCAACACATACAAACCGATGGGCCTCAATAAAAGTATAAATGATAGTGCTTTTCTTTAGCCAAGCTCACCATAGACACCACCTTTTTACTCCGCCATTAAGCTATAAGAACCATGTTTTCACTTCCTTTATCACCCATTAATAGTACTCTTTGTTATTTCACTTAACACATATTGCTGCTCACCTACACAGGTCAGCATTTGAGTATCAATGTCATTCACTTTAGGAATTCAGTACATTCTCACTTCTCAACCCAGAATGGGATTTGGACTAGTTACATCCTTCACTTTACATTGTCACACCCTTCACCTGTTATATCTCATTTTGATTATCACATTTTTCTCACCCCCTGTTGATCGTTCACGATCCACACACTTAATGAATATGGGTCACCACAATAACTCCCACACCGATAACCCACTAGTAGGATCACTAGCACATTCTTCGAGGTTCCAATACGCCTTTTTTCAGTCATCGATAACTTATTAATTGCATGTATAAGGCGAGTGTCTCGCTTACACTTCACTAATAGATGGGATCTATCACTTCACAAAAGGTTGATGATAGAACTTATCCAGGGAGATGTTGACTCTCTATTAATAAGCAACTTCTATACTAGACAGGATTCTTACTTTCCACACCAGTTTACACCTTGGTGCAAGTTTGAGGTATGGTACAAGCTTTCTTTAAACACAATCAGTAGATACCGGAGGTAATTATGTATGTCTCAACCTATCATTACTTACCTGGTTTACACGTCCGCATATCACTAATGTAATTACGTAACCATTGATCTACCTTAAATATATGGATCAAGGGCAGGGACCGGTTAGAACCAGGTAGTGAATAGGCGTAACACTTAATACGTCCTATTATCCCGCATGTATGTACAAACATATTCGGATCCAGGGATAGCATAAATTAATACAACCGGAAAGATGGCGGTCAGTTACCAAGCCACAGGGTGGCGACGATTAACATACTGCCGCCTCAACCAACAGTTTATAGGCTGATACACCTAGGATAAGGTGTATAGCTGCTCACTCTGACCTGTTATATTGCACCATACCCCAATAGGGTACAATACAGTGGAGATACTAAGCTCAAATCTGATAAAAGGGCCATGTTTTTGATTGGTTCTCATTTACCAACTAGCCTAAATACTACTGTCACTCAGAATATAAGTAATCCAAATAATCAATTCGCTACACTGAGATCGGAGCACCACACAAAGTAACCAAGGGGCTGGCCTGTTTCTAGTATACAAGGAAATACATAGCATTCAGTTGCTTAGCAACATGACGCTCTGAATCCAGCCAGATGTGACACAGACGCTATGCCTGGGTAGTCAAGGAGATGACACCTAGATCATAGACGCAATGACGGCTGCATGCTGCTCAAATCACGACGGGCTAATGCACAGCGACTAAGGTTGCCTAACAACCGGACATATGACGCTACTTTCACTGAATACAGCGGAGCTTCAGGGATTAACTCAGCCAATTAAGCAGTTGCAGCGATTGGCTGGAGGCCACCCAACGGGTATTTAAACCTGTGCTATCATTCAAACTGGCCGCATTGGAAGTGAACAAGCCCGCAGGGCGAGTGAAACGCGTTTTCCAGCGGCTCCAGCAGGGATAAGAACATTAGGAGTATTTTGGGAGCCTGTTAATTTCAGACTGACCCAGGGACCTGGGCAGGGACCGGTATATTTTCTCTGTGGTTTACTAGTCTTTATTCTCCAATATAACCAATAGATATATTAACTGATTTACTGCGCAGGGTAGTACTAGTCCCAATCCCTACGAAACCAAAAGGTTTCAGGGACCTGGATAATTTTTGGACATATATTTTTTTGTCCATTATAATTACAACCCTGCACTGGGATCAAATTGATTGCATGTATATGCCGACCTAGGGACCTGGGTAGGGATTGATACTCTCCATTCACCAGATATAGTATTTTGCTTCTGTGTATTGGTAACAACATATAATATTAAACTGTAATTTCTACCAAGTTAACAGTGTTCAGGGACATTGATACCTCCTGGACATACTCTCTCCAAGCGTCGTCCAGTATAACCTAAATATCCCTGCACTGTACTTGTTTGGATGTGTATGCATGCAGGTACTGGCAGTGCAATTCAGCACTCAATAGGACCTTTACCCCTGTTTGTGGTAATATGTTGTTTGAATACGTAAACATTCAGAAATGCCTGAATATGCATATAAGCACTAAATTGGACGTTGCGCCCAGTTAAATAACCCAGGTGATACCTATTAAAGTCCAAATTTAATCTCTTTCTTTTCTAATCTTCACCTATTTATATCTGTGGACTCTCATCTATGATCCACAGGCTAATCCTGTGCCTAACGTAGACAGTAGATCCGCAACTTCTCTTCTAACTATTTTTTTAGGTGCACTATCATTGGTGAATAGAATTGTGTCTAACTATTACTACCATACCCCATCGATAGAGCCCGATCTCGTCCGATCTTGGAAGCAAAACGGTGGTGGGCTGGGTCAGTATCTGTGAGGGGGACCCCCAGAGAATACCTAGTGCTGTAATTTGTGACCTATTTCGACCATACACCAACAGTAGGATCACCACATTTGTTTCCCCTATCTTCTTCTCTTTCCCCTTTTCTTCTCTCTTACTGTTCTCCTGGTTAATCAAGGATGAATTCATAAAACCCATTACACACAACTATGAGGCATTAGAGAGGGCATCTCCCTATGTAAGCATATATTTTCAATAGGACCTATACTCCTAATATCAGTCCAGTCCAATGACTTATTGAGGTCTCATTAAAACAAGCTCTGCTTGTGGTGGTTGAATAGGATTTGGGTGTAGAACCTTAGTGTCTACATCCTCCTAATAAGTCTAGCGGGATAGACTAACCAGAACATTTCCAATTTTTTTTCAATTTTTTCTTAATTAATTAATAAGAAATTGTTTTATACCTAATGTATTCTTGTTGAACATATTCACTTAACTTCACTGTTATTGATACTTTATGGCAAAGAAATACTTGGTGAATTATGTGTGTATGGATACCAATATATCCTCACCAACTAATCTTGGTGTGGATTTTTTCTTAAATGATTAATTAATAAAAGTTAAGTTTTAATAATTTAATATAAACAAATAAATACAAGAGGGTACCCACACAAGAGTCTTCTGCAAGCCTATAGTCTCCAAGTTTTTTCTGACTCTGGGTGCACCACCAGGTACAATTAATAGGAATCTTTCCTATATACTGTTATAATTCTGGTAACATATATCATCTTTTGAATCTTTGGACTAGTGCGGAATCATACCTTTCACGTAAAAATAAAGGCACACTTGCCATGTGTTGTATGCTGTAAAATTACAGGGGTGCTCTGGAAATAAAGAGGCACTGTTCTGTGTGCTGTAATAATAAAGAGGTGCTATCCTGTGAAATGGAGAACAAAAATTTGGAGAAAAAAATAGTGGAAGATCAGGAACCACTTCTGGTTCCTAGTACTAGTGCTGAAGATGCTGCTGCCATAACCAGTCATGACATTGACAATGCAATTCAATCCACGTTGTCTGCTAAGACTGATGCCCAATGTATTAGAGGGCATGTAAAATCCAAGAACCAAAAATTAAGAACAAAAAAAAAAGAAATGATCTTATAAGAAACGTAAAATTGACAATATGCCATTCACAACACAAAGTGGCAAGGAAAGGCTAAGGCCTTGGCCTATGTTCATGACTGGTGGTTCAGCTTCTAATGTAGATGGAAGCCCTCCTCCCTCTCAAAAAATTTAAAAAATAAAGCTTGTTAAAGCACAGTAAAGAACATCTGTGCGTTCAGAGATATCACAAATCCCCAAGAGAGTCCAAGTGTGTCCACGGTTGGGATGTCTAGTGTCAAAGTCGAAAAATATCGTGCTACACATTGCCATATACTAACTCCATGCACATGCCCGCTGCTCGTGCATTCAGTCTGCCGTACGTGCACATGTCCGCAAATTGCGTACACTCGCTCCGGCGATTACGCGCAGTATATGCGTATTTACGGTAGAGTTTGTGGGCTTGTAGCGGGCGACTCGTTTATAGCATAGTTAACCTTTATAGTGCGTTTTATAGGTAATATTCCCCTTAATCATATCTGCGAGTATGTTTAGTGTAAATGATTTATGGACTTGGGAATTCCTCTTTTCATGATACAAAGGGTCTGACAAAGGTTGAACATTGGTGTCTGGTACCTAACTGAAGAGTATTTTATTACAAACAATCCGGTGCTGGTTAGGTAGAGATTAATCGCTCCAGCGTATAGTTATGTCTATGAGTAGTTTATGGACATTTACTGTATTTGCGGTTCATTATCCATGAGGCGGGAATCCTGAGGATACCTCCCATCTGAGCAGTTTGAAATAGTCACAGCCCACCTGTTCAAATCCACCTATGACCTTTTGTTATAGTGCAGGGAGACATTCCTGTGTCCAATGAACAAGGAGATTGTAGGGCCCATTGTATTGTACAGTATGTTGTGTATAAAAAGACCCCCATAGCCAGTCCAGCCCCACTTCTCTCCATAAAGGTTTTCCCTGTGATGACTGAGAGCTGGTTTCCAGATTGCGCCTGCGATTCATCCCCACGTGTGTAAGTTCTCTGTCGCCATTTCTTTACTCTGTATGTATGCAATTGTTCTCTCGTAGCTAACCTATAAGTGTTTGCCATTTATCCTCTTTCTGTTTATTTGTATTTGCGATCGTTTGCTAGTGTTTATATTTCTGTTTAGTTATTGTGTTTAGGTATTAATGTCAGGTCTGAAGTGTATGAACTGTATCTGTTTTTCCCTTTTACGTACTAAATATCGTCAGTAAAGGTGTTGGAACCTTAGCAAGGAGTGTGTGTTTCACTAGTTAGTATAAAGGGTTTCTGAGCGTCTCAATCGCTCAAACAGCTTTCATATCATAAAGGTTAATCAGCGATAATAGTACAGTACTAAGGTTTATAGTATAAGCATACCCTTACAGTGTGTTGTTACAAGGTTGTCTGTGTGTATATCAGTGAGCGTCAGCGCCGCTCGTATCCCACTCTCGTGGAACAGCATTCGCTACGCTAATAGCGTAGCATTACGGTACTCGGGCCGCCTATAGTGTGTTTGATACTAAGCATAAGCCGTGAGCGAACGCACACCTCGTGCGTCTCGACCAAGGCCTAGCATCTGCTACAGTAAGTGCGTACCATTACGGCACCTTGCGCGCCTATTGCGTATGTTGTCTTTAATAAGCATATAGCTTAGGTTCAAGATAAATAATTAGCTTTATCACTAGGCCTGACCTTCCCAATACTCTATGGAAAAAGGAGGCTCCTTCCACCATTTGCATGCCCCCTGCAAGTGCAGGGAAGAGTATCACCAGTCCAGTTGCTAATATTGAGATTGAGGATGTCATTGTAGAAGTACACAAGGATGAGGAGGATATGGGTGTAGCTGGTGCTGAGGAGGAAGTTGACAATGAGGATTCTGATGGTGATGTGGTTTGCTTTAATACGGCACCAGTGGAGACAGTTGTTGGCCATGGGATGAAAACGCCCATTGTCATGCCTGGGCAAAATAAAAATAAAAATCCATCTCTTCGATGTGGAATTATTTCTCTGTGAGGATGAGGATGTAAACACTGAAGGAAGTGAGGACTTGGAGGATGAGGATGACATCTTGCCTCTGTAGAGCCATTTTGTGCAAGGAGAAATGAATTGCTTCTTTTTTGGTGGGGGCCCAAAGAAACAAATCATTTCAGCCACAGACATGTGGCAGACCCTGTCCATAAAATAATTGGTTTGTTAAAGTGTGCATTTCCTGTTTATACAACATAAGGGTGGGTGGGAGATCCCAAGGACAATTCCATCTTACATGTCTTTTCTTTGCCACATCATTCCAGGGGAGCTGCCCTATTTTGCTGACCCACTGCCGTTTAAGCCCAGGGGTGCTCTTGCCTGTCTTCTGTGCTGTATAATTCTCCAGGGGTGCTGCCTATGCTGTATAAGTCCAGGGGTGCTGCCGTTTAATTCTAGGGGTGCTGATGTACTTGATCCTAGGTTTAAATTAAAGCCTAGAGCAGAAAATTAAGTAAGCTTCAACATCACAAAAATATTTGTGAAAACATAGCCTCAAAGGTGAAAATGGAAATTGCTATTCTGACGAAGTGATTTCCAGTGAAACCACATTTGTGGTCAAAGTCAATCAGACTCAGAAGAGACAAAATCATAATCCAGCACAACTGCCGGAGAAGTAAAAGAAATTTTCTGCCGCAGCATTAGAGAGAGGTTCTTTTCAATTATTTCATGTTAGGGACTCAAATGAATGGCTCCAATTAATCAACCTTAATTTTGATTTACTGTATTATTAATGTACCACATTTTGGGATTATTAATTTACAAGATGTGCATTCGTTGTACAGCATTCTTTTTCTAAGGGCTGCGTAGGGTTATTGCAAGACCTTGCGGTGTTAGAAGAACATAGTTTCAGTTATTTGCATTGCATCAGCTTTACATTGCACTGCAGCACTAGATAAGCCAGGTGCTCCTGTGGGGCACAAACAGTTACTGAATAAGGCCCAGTATGGAGTCTCATGGTGGCTTACATCCAGGAAGATGTCTGGCTTGCCAGGCTGAGTCATGCTGTGGGCACAGAGGTTAGCATTGCTTCTTCCCGCAGTCCTATTTGTAGTATGAAATTATTTTCGACTGTAGAGCGGTAAGCTCCACTAGGGCAGGGGCTGAATAACAAAAAATTCACTGCACAGTCCTGCTTAGTATTGTACCGAACCCACCAGAGGAGGAACTACCGCCAGTGCAACCAGTGCATTGCACTGGGGCCCGCCACTGTCCAGGGGCCCAAAGCATGTAATGAGTCAAACTGATTCATTACATGCCGCTGTGTGCTGCGGGCAACCGCTGCCCGCAGCACACAGCCTCCCGGACAGAGAGGAGTGCAGAGGTACGGGGGAAAAGGGAGGTGGAGGAGGGAGCCGCAGCAGCGCTTTACAACTGGTTGAGGCACTGCTGCTGCTGTCCCTCTGCTTCACTATAGGCTGTCTTCCGAGAACAGCTTATAGTGAAGCAGAGAGGAGGCAGCAGCAGCACCTCCACCAATAACACAGCACTGCTGCGGCTCCCTCCTCCAATTCCCTCCTCCTACTTCTCTCCTGCCCGGGAATCGTGACCAGAAGGTGCACCGAGGAGCCTGAGCCAGCAGAGAGGGTAAGTATAATTCTTCTTTCTTTCTTTCTTTCTTTCTTTCTTTCTTTCTTTCTTTCTTTCTTTCTTTCTTTCTTTCTTTCTTTCTTTCTTTTCTTTCTTTCTTTCCTTCCATGTACAAAAAGGGGGACTGCCTGCCGCAATGTGTAAAAATGGGGGACTGCCTGCCGCAATGTGTAAAAAGTGAGAATCTGCTTGCCGCAATGTGCAAAATGGGGAAATCTGCTTGCCGCAATGTGTAAAAATGGGGAATATGCCTGACGTAATGTGTAAAAAGGGAGAATCTGCCTGACGCAATGTGTAAAAAGGGGGAATCTGCCTGCCGTCATGTGTAAAAAGGGGGAATTTGTCTGCCGTGATGTGTAACAAGGGCACACTGTCTGCCGTAATGTGTAAAAAGGGGACGCTGTCTGCCGTTATGTATAAAAAGGGCACGCTGTCTGCCGTTATGTGTAAAAAGTGTAAGCTGTCTGCCGCTATGTTTAACAAGGGCACGCTGTCTGCCGTAATATGTAAAAAGTGTACGCTGTCTACAACTATGTTTAACAAGGGCACGCTGTCTGACGTTATGTGTAAAAAGTGTACGCTGTCTGCCGCTATGTGTAACAAGGGCACGCTGTCTGACGTTATGTGTAAAAAGTGTACACTGTCTGCCGCTATGTGTAACAAGGGCACGCTGTCTGCCGTTATGTGTAAAAAGGGGACGATGTCTGCCGTTATGTGTAAAAAGTGCATGCTGTCTGCCGCTATGTGTAAAAAGGGGGACACTGTCTGCCGTAATGTGTAAAAAGGGGGACGCTGTCTGTTGTAATGTGTAAAAAGAGGAATCTGTCCGCCATAAATTGTAAAAGGGTCTCTACCTGGTGTAGTGGTGCTACTGTGCGGCGTAATTTGAATAATGGAGACAACTGTGCACCGTTTTATGAATTGGTAATATTTTGTGGCCACACCCCTTCCCCACGAAGCCACGCCACTATGTATTTTTGCGCGCGCCTACAGCGCGCATTGCCCCTGTTTTACATGCAGGGGTGGGGCTCTGATGCCGTTTCTTGCACACAGTGCTAAAATGTCTAGTTACAGCACTGTTGCTAGGTATCCATTTCTCTGGCCCTGAGAAGGTCCCACTCACCAGATCCTCTCCATGGGTGAGGGGGTGGACTTGGATGGGGGGCCCAAAGCATTTTGTCACACCTGGGCCCACCGCTCGATAGTTCCACCACTGGAACCCACCTAAACTCAACTTGCTTTATCCGGGCTGCTGTGGAGGCTCAGGAGGGGCTGGTAAAACATCTAAGGGGCTGCTTTAATTAAAAAAAAAATATGAATAAAATAAACAAGACACACAGGTATGCTCACAGGCGTGTAACTGGGAGCTGTAAAATTCAAAAATAAGGCATCTGCCACAAATTATGTAAATAAAAATGCAATAAAAAAATGGAAAAAAAGAAACCTACAGGATTTTCACAAAATAAGTCTCCAGACTCTGTGGAGGGCAAAATATCCAATCTTGATCCTGTGGTATACATCAGTTTATTTGCATCCCAGCATTAAAACGAGATTTATGGTAAGAACTTACCTTTGTTAAATCTCTTTCTGCGAGGTACACTGGGCTCCACAAGGATTGGACAATGGGGTGTAGAGTAGGAACTTGATCTGAGGCACCAACAGGCTCAAAGCTTTGACTGTTCCCAGAATGCACAGCACCGACTCCTCTATAACCCTGTCTCCCTGCACAGGAGCTCAGTTTTTAGTTACCCAGCCCAATGCAGTAGCAGGAAAAGAGACGACAACAGTTAGTAGCCACATACACCACACTCTAACGACAAGAGAAGTGTCAGCGGCTAATGCCATACCAACCCAAAGAAACTAAGTGCGTCAGGGTGGGCGCCTTGTGGAGCCCAGTGTACCTTGCAGAAAGAGATTTAACAAAGGTAAGTTCTTACCATAAATCTAATTTTCTGCAGCGGGGTACACTGTGCTCCACAAGGACTGGACAATGGGGATGTCCTAAAGCAGTTCCTTATGGGAGGGGATGCACTGTAGCGGGCACAAGAACCCGGCATCCAAAGGAAGCATCCTGGGAAGCGGCAGTATCGAAGGCATAGAACCTTATGAACGTGTTCCCTGAGGACCACGTAGCCACCTTGCACAATTGATCAAGGGTCGCACCATGTTGGTCCGCCCAAGAAGGTCCAAC
The DNA here is from genome assembly GCF_028390025.1 of Pseudophryne corroboree. Lineage (NCBI taxonomy): Eukaryota > Metazoa > Chordata > Amphibia > Anura > Myobatrachidae > Pseudophryne > Pseudophryne corroboree. The sequence continues at coordinate 140,639,428 of NC_086448.1, read as the reverse complement.
AGACCGAGTAGAATGGACCGTAATGTGAGCAGGAGCAGACAGACCAGCCCTCACATAAGCATGTGCAATCACCATTCTAATCCATCTGGCCAGGGTCTGCTTGTGAGCAGGCCTGCCACATTTGTAAAATCCAAACAAAACAAAGAGAAAATCAGATTTTCGAATAGAAGCAGTTCTCTTCACTTAGATACGAAGAGCCCGTACCACATCCAAAGACCACTCTTTGGGAGACAAATCAGGAGAGACAAAGGCCGGAACCACAATTTCCTGATTAAGGTGGAACGAAGAAACCACCTTAGGTAAATATCCGGGACGAGTCCTAAGAACTGCCCGGTCACGGTGAAAAATCAGATATGGGAAACTACAAGACAAGGCATCAAGATCCGACACTCTTCTAGGAGAGGCAATAGCCAGCAAGAACACCACCTTAAGGGAAAGCCACTTAAGGTCAGCTGAACCAAGGGGTTCAAATGGAGGCTCCTGCAACGCCTCCAAAACCACCGACAAGTCCTAAGGAGCCACAGGCGGGACAACACACCCTGAGTGAAAGTATTAACATCAGGTAAAGTCGCAATTTATCTCTGAAACCACACCGACAAGGCAGAAAAATGAACCTTGAGGGAGACCAGACGCAGGCCTAAATCTAGGCCTTGCTGCAGAAAAGCCAAAAGTTTGGCTGTACTAAACTTGGAAGCGTCATAATTGTTAGATGCGCACCAAACAAAGTAGGAATGCCAGACCCTATGATAAATCCAAGCAGAAGCCGGTTTCCGGGCCCGCAACATAGATTTAATGATCTCTTCAAAAAAACCCTTAGCCCTCAAGACGGAAACTTCAAGAGCCACGCCGTCAAGGATAGCCGTGCTAGGTCCTGGTAAACACAGGGGCCCTGAATGAGGAGGTCAGGGCATTGTGGAAGTAGAAGTGGAAGGTCCGACGACAGGCCTTGCAGGTGTAAGAACCAGTGCCATCTGGGCCACGCCGGAGCTATGAGAAGCAGATTTCCTCTTTCTTGCTTTAACTTCCGAATTACCCTGGGCAGGAGTGACAATGGAGGGAACACGTACGGCAGCCGAAACCTCCACGGCACTGCCAGCGCATCCATGAATGCTGCTTGAAGATCCCTTGTCCTTGCTCTGAAGACCGGAACCTTGTGATTGTGTCGAGACGCCATCAGATCTACATCTGGAAGACCCCACTTTTCCACAAGGAGTTGAAACACTTCTGGATGGAGGCCCCACTCGCCGGCATGTACGTCCTGTTGACTGAGAAAGTCTGCTTCCCAATTCAGGACTTCCAGAATGAATATTGCCGATATGGCCAGTAGATGGCGTTCTGCCCAACGAAGAATCCGTGAGACTTCCTTCATTGCCAAACGGCTTCGAGTGCCGCCTTGATGATTTATGTAAGCCACTATGGTGGCGTTGTCCAACTGTATTTGAACAGGACGGTTCTGAATTAAATGCTGGGCCAGGTTCAACGCATTGAAGACCGCCCGCAATTCCAGAATGTTGATCGAGAGGAGAGATTCCTCCTTGGTCCACCGACCCTGAAGGGAGTGTTGCTCCAGCACCACGCCCCAACCTCTTTGACTGGAATCTGTTGTCAACAGAACCCAGTTGGATATCCAGAAGGTACGGCCCCTGCACAACTGTTGGTCCCGGAGCCACCAAAGCGGCAACAGACGGACCTCCGGAGTCAATGAGATCATGTGAGACCTGATACGGTGAGGCAGGCCGTCCCACTTGGCTAGAATCAGCCTCTGGAGGGGGCGAGAATGGAATTGAGCATACTCCACCATGTCGAATGCTGAGACCATGAGGCCCAGCACCTGCATCGCACCTGCACTTGCGGACGAGAAAGGAAGCAGCGAATCCTGTCCTGAAGCTTCAGGACTTTCTCCTGAGACAAGAACAACCGCTGGTTGTGAGTGTCCAATAGTGCTCCCAGATGCACCATGCTCTGAGCAGGGATCAGGGATGACTTCTTCCAGTTGACGAGCCACCCGTGGGCTTGCAGAAACCGGACCGTCACATCTAGATGATGCAGGAGAAGTTCTGGGGAATTTGCCAGGATTAACCAGTTGTCCAAATAAGGCAGTATCCTGACCCCTTGACGGTGGAGTACCACCGTCATCACCGCCATGACTTTTGTAAAGACAAGCGGAGCCGTTGTTAAACCAAAAGGTAACACCCAAAACTGGTAATGGCAGTTGCCAATCGCAAATCTCAGGTATTGCTGATGAGACACTGCTATAGTAATATGCAGGTAAGCATCCTGTATATCCAGGGAGACCATGAAGTCCCCAGGTTCCAAGGTCAGAACTATAGAGCGAAGGGTTTCCATCCGGAACTTGGAAACCTTCCCAAACCTGTTCAATGCCTTGAGGTTGAGAATGGGCCGAGAGGACCAATTCAGTTTCGGGACTAGAAACAGCGGAGAATAGTACTCCCGGCCCCTCTCCGCAAGAGGCACCCGTACTACAACTCCTGCATCCAGGAGGGTCTGTACCACCGAATGTAGAGTGTGTGCCTTTGTCTTGTCCAATGGGACATCTGTCTGGCAAAATCGATGAGGGGGTAGTTTTTTGAAGGCTATGGCGTAACCTCGAGTGACAACTTCCCGTACCCCAGGCATCTGAAGTGGTCTTCAACCATTCCTGGGTAAACCATAGAAGCCGGCCCCCCACCCTGGGATCCCCCAGAGGGAGGTCCGCCCCGTCATGCGGCAGGCTTATCTGTTTTGGAAGCTGGCTGACGGGCCACCCAGGCTCTTTTGGGCTTAGGCTTACCAGGTTTGGAAGTGTGGGTCTGGTTGTTGTACGCCTGACCTTTTGATTTACGTGGAGGATGAAAAGGGCGAAAGGAAGTACCGTTAGCCTTCGACACAGTAGAAGCAGTACTTGGCAGACAGGCAGCTTTGGCAGTAGCCAAGTCAGACACAAACTTATTTAAATCCTCCCCAAACAGAATATCTCCTTTAAAAGGGAGTACCTCCAGGATTTTTTAGAGTTTAGATCCACAGACCAGGATCTCAGCCACAATATCCGGCGAGCCAGGACTGATATAGTAGAGGCCTTGGCTGCCAGGAAACCGGCATCAGAAGCGGCCTCTTCAATATAACGAGAAGCTGTGACAATACAAGACAAGCATTGTCTAGCATGGTCAGAGTAGAATTCAGCATCTAACTCCAAGGACCATGCTTCAATGGCCTCTGCAGCCCAAGTATCTGCAATAGTGGGCCTTTGTGCAGCACCCGTGAGGGTGTAAATCGCTTTCAGACAACCTTCCACGCGTTTATCTGTAGGCGCTTTCAGAGACGTGACGGTGGTGACCGGTAGAGCTGAGGAAACCACCATCCTAGCCACATGTGAGTCCACTGGAGGAGGCGTTTCCCAATTCTTAGACAGCTCCGGCGCAAAGGGATAGCGAGCCAGCATCTTCTTTTGAGGCACAAACTTCGTACCTGAGTTTTCCTAAGGTTCCTGACGTATATCAATTAGGTGGTCAGAGTGAGGTTAAACTTGTTTAATCACCTTCTGACGCTTGAACCTATTTGTTTCTTAGGAGGAACGAATGGCTTGGGATCATCCATAATCTGTAAAATTAACTGAATAGCCTCCAAAAGATCAGGAACATCCACATGTGAACCACCCTCCCCATCAGCCGTATCTGAGTCAGAACCTGTGGGGTCAGTGTGTCAGTGACAGCAGTGGATTGTGAGGAGACAAGCGCTCGCTTAGAGGACCCCTTGGACGTAGGTGGGCGATGGTCAGACTTTTTAGCAGTCAGGGACTGGTTCAACTTCTTTATTTGAGCAGATAAATTGTCTGCCCACGGCAGGTTAGCTGCAGGGACCACAAACGGTTGCACCGGCATTGGAGGTCCCATAGGGGGTGTTAGTTTATGAACTAGCGTATG